>NC_050578.1:121662979-121962979 GCF_011100635.1 Trichosurus vulpecula | reverse complement strand
CTGGGACTAATGAGCTTCTAGTATTTGTCCTGTGAAGCCCCGCTACTCTCTCCTCTGTTTCAGTTCTCTTTTTTTTTTTTCCCGAGGATTTCTCTGGGTGAGGGGGGGAGGGGTTAGAGCCGTTTAACTGGTCATTGAGTCTTCCGGAAGTTCAAGAGGCCGAGTTCCTGGGTTTTGCAAGCGTCAGGACTGGGTGTTTTCGCGGCTAGTGGCGTTGCGCTGCCTCTCGTCGCTCCCAGATACTGCCGTCCTGTGTTGGGAGGCCTGGGGATCTCTGCCGGTTTCGGGCGCCCAGCTTTCTCCCAGCCCGTCTCCCACGTGGATTTCCCGGCCAGCCACTTCCGCCTTGGTCTGGAGCAGCTCCGCACCGAGCACTCTCCGAGCCTGCAGGTTCGTTCCTCCGGCCTTTCAGACTCTCCCGGCTTGGAAATTTGCCCCACGCAGACTGCTCGCGGTTTCTGACTCTCTCAAATCTGCTCAAATTCACTTTTTTATGGGAATCTGACAGACCTTGTGAGAGAGCTCCGGTAAGAGGCTGCCTTCATGCGGCCATCTAGAACATTTACATCTTAATTTGATACAAACAGTACAGCAAACTTGATTCTCCCTTTCATGGCCAAGGTACACATAGTATTCCTGCTTAGGCACTAGAATGAAAAAAAAATCCACCTTCTCTTTCACATATTTTCTCTGTCCAGAGGCAAATTCTGTCAAGATCAGGGAACCCCTTTGTTCAATTCAGCAAACAGTTACTGTGATTTTTCTGAATGGAGGGACACAAAGATTTTTGTTTGTTTGTTTTTGTCAGTCCCTGCCCTCAAAGGATGTGTGTTATGCTAGAGAAATGTATAATGTTCTCAAAGAAGAATCATATAAGTTAGAGAGTAATGGAGGAAGGTTATAATAGAAATATAATTAAATTCGATTTCGCAAATACTAAGTACTTGCTGCTTACAAGACACTGTGTTGACAAATGGCTTTAGGAACATTAGAGAAAGGAGAAAAAGTTTCAGGGAGGAAATGTAAAGTCAAAGCTTATGGGAATCTTTTTCTCTCTATCTTCATCATCACCAATGTTATTGTTATTCAGAACTTTCAGATTTGTCTTGAGCCCTTCCATAAATTCTGGGAAAGTTCCTTGCACAAAGCCAGCTATATCACACTCATGTCCCTGAATTCATCCCTTCTGCTATCCACTTTCATGCATAATCTCAAATGTCCTTCAGCTGGCTTAAAAGAATTCCACAGAAACTGACTCAGCGCTTCTCATGGTAAGAAAGTTTGTTGCATTTAATTAAGCTGAATTAAATTAAATCTAGCTATTGTCATGCCATTTTTCTCAAGGTTCTAATGCAGGACAATTGAATGGTAAACCAATCTCTTCCTTTCTCACTTGGTTTCATTTCATGAATTACAGTTCATGATTGCCTATTTACAGAATCAAAGAATCTCAAAATTGAAAGCAGCCTCAGAGGCCATGTAGTTTAACCATTACCTTGAGTGTTCTCTGAAATATACCTAATAAGTGGTCATCCAGGCCATTCTAAAAGACCTCCAATGAGAAGATAACTAAAGAATCAGTATTACAGGAACCATTATGATGCGGGAGGAGAAAGTATATTAGCAGAGAAATGATAGAACTAAATCCATGGGTAGTCATCACATGATCATTTCTTCTAATAACAGCTTAGAATTTCCAGTAGTCTTATTTATTTATCTGACATATTTCTATGAATATGTAATCCTGTGCAAAACTAATATATGAACCTTTCTGTATACACCAATTCTTCCAATGAAACTTTCTATTCTGCCATATTTGTCAATTTCGAAGGTAGGAACCAGTAGAATGACTCGGATATCTGTGCTTATGTAATACTTTAATTATTTTGATAAAGTTAGAGGTGATACATTTCTCAAATTTAGAGATGACAAATATTTGGGAGAGATAGACAAAATGTTGATTGACCAAGAAAGGAATCTAAAAGGTACCAGAACATTTTGCAAAACTGAAGAAAATATTAAATTTTTCTAAGAATAAATGCCAAAAGTTGCCTTTGAGTTCAAAAATCAACTTCATAATTATGATATAAAAGAGCAACAGTAATATAGCAATCCTCTGGAAGTAATTGGGCCAGGGAAAGATCAGGTAAAAGAATACCTCAAGCATAGTATGGAACAAAGAAAGCTGGTAAAATGCTACCTATATTAAGAGAGGTATAGTTTTTGATACTAGAGTGATGATAATTCTACCATATCCTATCCTCTTTAGACCATGCTTGGCAGTAGGTACCCACATTTCAAGAAGGACATTGATAAGTCTAAGTAGATCTATAGTAACACAACTGAATATTGAAAAGCCTTAAGTTCATGTCATATGTGAATTGGTTAAAAGAACTAGTCATTTTTAGCCTAGAAAAGAGATTAGTAGGGCTGAGGTGGGATTTAGCTGTTTTTAATAATTTGAACGGGATAAAATAGGGTAGATGAAGTAGAATGGCTCTATTTTTCACCTGGATAAGAGTTGTAAAGAAGCAAATTCAGATGGCAGGTAAGGGTCAAAAATAAACTTTCTAATGATTAGAGCTGTCAAGTTGAATGGGCAGCCTCTGAAGGTAATGGGTTCCCCTTCAGTTTAGACATTCAAGAAAAGACTAGATTACATAGGGTTTAATATCTGTTGATCAGTTGATTATAGAGTCTGTTAAGGTTTCCAAATTCTCTGCATTAAGATTATGTGGAAGTAGAACATAAATTAATTATTATGCTATAGATGAGGACACAGAAACTTAGTGAATTTAAATGACTTATCCATGATCACACTGCTAGTTAGTATCAGAGCTAGGATCGAAACCCAGGCCAAACCCAAGTTTAGCACACATTTTACTAAATTACAGTACTTCCCCACCTTTTTCTCAATTCAAGTCCTATTCACTATACAAGGTCCCCCTCAAATGCTACCATTAGTATGATACGTCCTTTGATTAAAGAATTACAAAATCTCATGGACAAGAAGAATACCAGAAGCCATCAATCTAATCCTAAGCTGGATTCCCTTCTGCAGTATCCCTGATAAATCATCACCCAGCTTCTACTTAGATGCCTCCAGTGAAGAAAGGTCTTCTGCTTTAGTACAGTTTTGACTCTGAATTGTTTCTCCTAAATTTTCCATCTCTACAGATTCCAATGAGCATTCCTAGTCCCACCTTCTGGAGTAAAGCAGAATAAATCTCCAATGTGAGTTCCACACATCGACCATACAAAAACTTAAAGACAGCTAACTTCCCTCAAAATATTTTATTTCCCATTCTGAAAACCCCAAGTAGCTTCAGTGTGCTTTGGTCTCCAGTCCCCTCAACATTCTGATTGCATATTTGTAAAATTATTATGTCTTGTTATAGAATGCTATTTCTTGTATTTTTATTTAAGTAGATTATAAGATCCTGTGATAATCAATATTTTATATTTTAATATTCCTAGTACCAATAAAATTACAGGATCAAAGAATTAGAAGTCACATTATAGATCACCTAGTTAACTTCTCTCTAACCCAAGGGGATTTTAACCATTCAGTGCTCAATATCTATGGGTTTTTTTTAAGAAGTTTGGAATATCTATGTTCATAAATGCTGTGGCACAGTGGAAAAGAGTTAGGTTTGAATCAGGACCTTGGTCTAAAGCTAGATTCTGCAACCTACTATGCAAACTTTGACAATTTACTTTCCCTATCAGAATTTCACTTTCCACATTTGGAATGTGTGCTGTGCCCTGAATGATCTTTAATATTCCTTAGAGTTCTGAAGGCAGCTAGATGGCTCAGTGGATAGAGCCCTGGGCTTAAAGTTAGGAAGAATTGACATCAAATCTGGCCTCAGACACTTACCAGCTTGTGACCCTAGACAAATCAATTATTCTCTGTTTGCCTTAATAATAGTATCTTTGCCAAGAAAATCCCGTGGACAGTATCTGGAAGCTATGGACTACAGGGTCTTGAAGACATAGACATGACTGAATAAATGGATAACAACAAATAGTTCTGAAAAAAAACATTTCTCTCTTATTGGATAATGTAAAATTTCTCAATAATATGTGGAACAATTTTTATTTCTTTGCTTATTCATAGTTGTGGAGAGAAGTACTAGGATGCAAAAACAGTAACTCTCCAGATTGCTTTGTCAAAGTGATCTAGCTTTGATAAATACTAATTTTGGGAACATATAAATCTCCATGGTTCCAAAGCCCTACTGTTGCAAAACACATACATAGTCTGTAGAGAAAAATAAATCTTCACATAAAAAAACTCTACAGAAGTATAAATGGTATTATTAATCTCAAAAGGGAAAATTAAACATTTGTGAAAAGATTTACAGATTTTAAAACACATAATCATATGTAAAACTTTTTGAAGTAATTTTTAAAGAATTAAACATATATCATTTTCCAATACTATAAAGACAACACATAGATAAACAAACAACACCACCTGCTTTCAATATTCAGCCATGTTTCATCTTTATTTCTATAGGAAGAGCATGAAGCAAAACCCCAATGTGCAAACCAGATGAATGTGACTGTGTGAGGGTGAGTAAACAAGTGCAAAACTACAAAAGCATTTTCTTCCTTTTCCTGTTTCCTTTGGGAAGAGGAAGTCCCCTATGTTAAGCCTTTAATACATCAAACTTTAATTAATAATATAATAGTGATAATACATAACAATTACATTCCATCCTAAAGATCTCAAAGTATTGTAAATATTGCATTATTCTTATGAGGTGTACAAGTGCCCTGTTGTCTTATAGCAATGTTGCCACCATTGTACAGATTAGTAAGCAATATCATAAAAAGTAAAATCTATATTATTTTATGAATTTTTTGTCTTATTGATCTTTTTGTGTTAGCTTTGCCAGGTTTTAAAATAACAGCATATCCTTCATAATGTATCTTGGATAGTGTTTTCTTTTTATCTACATTTATAAATAATATATGAAATATAGGGATTGTTTGTTCTTGGAAAGTTTGAAAGAATCCTACTGTGAAGCCATCTGTACCAGGTATTTTATGCTTGTTCTTTGATAACTTCCATATTTAAAGACTGAGTTATTTAAATAATTCATTTCCTGTTGTGTCAGTTTAGGAAATTTGTACATTTGTAGATAATCATCTATTTTCTCTAAATATTCTGATATGTTGGCAATAGCTTTATGTAATATTCCCTAACAATATTCTATCTTCCATGTATTATGACTTCTTCTTTCCCATTTGTGTCTGGCCAATTTGCATTTTGGGGGAAGCACTTAAAAAGAAACTCATTAAGCTATTATGGCAATGGGCTATTAGAAGGGAAAGGTCTCCTATCATAATTTGTGTGCTTCTGTGTAGCAAAGGAAGTGGGAGGTTCTTGTCAGGTTCAGAGATGGGCATAGAGCCAAAACCTCCTGGTAACATGGTAGTAATGATGAAACAAGCAAAGAATCACTCTAGCAGTTTGGTAGAGGACAGTGGGATTTAGATGCTTAGTCTAGGGTGGGAGGAGTGGATTGTAAACAAGTGAGGAGATGCTGAAGCCTCCACAGAGCTGGAATTCAGCCCAGAGCTACCTGATGCCACCACCTCATTTTCCTGTGGAAGGGAAGGGAAAATTTTTTTCTTCATTTGGAGTCAAGGGCATAGACCTCAAAGCAGGGGATATTGTAGGAATGGTAAAATATAGTTTCAATTTTGCTTGAGCAGGTTTTTGGTCCTAATATAAAGAGTTCTAACTCTACTTTATGGAGGAAATGGCAGTTAATATGCAAGTGAGATATTTTCTTTCCAGCTAGGTTGGTAACATAGTTTTAGGGGCCCTAGGATCTCTAGTCTATTTGTCTGAGTTTAGGAAGTTTTTAAGGAAGATTGGGAAATGATGTCTCATATTGTGAGGGGGAAGGTACCATAGTTACCCATGGACTTCCTGAACATAGATGCAAAAGAAAGGAGATTAGAGAGTTTTTAGACCATAAAAAGAAAATACTTTGGTATGGGAGTAGTTCATATGGATCTGAGGAGTAGAATTTCTGATAAAATGAATAAAATAAAGATGGCTATCACCAACCTATACTTTGTAGGAGGTGTGCCAGGGGATTAAATAGGAGGGGAAGAGATGACCTTAAAATATTGGAATTAGGGACTTTGAGGATCTTCCCTGGGAAAGAATGAAATATTGGTAATGATTTTGGACTTCTACCTAGAACAGAGGTTCTGAAAATGGTGTCTGGAACTTATTTTTGTTGTTGTTTGATTGTTTAAAACTTTGATTACTTTATTTTAGCATAATTTATATCCTTTGCAATCCTAGATATTTTATTTTATGCATTTAAAAACATTCTGAGGAATCCATAGGCTTCACTCGAATGTTAAGGGCGTCTATGTTACAAAATATAAAAAAAATGAAAAGAACATTAAGAAGCCCTCCTCTTAAATTAAGAAGTGTATGAGAAGCAAGAAGTGACAAAGGAATTTATTTCAGACATCTCCAAATTCTTATTCTATACAGACAGTGAGAAAGTTGCCTGGTGTGTAAGGAGGTAACATGCTTATGAGTTAGTACAACTTGTTCTTCAGGGCAGCAGGATGGAATATCTATCATCTGCAGTTTCCAGTTTCCCTGAATCTTTATATGATTTCTTTTAAACATTTTTTCTCCCTGCCATTAGATTTTACTATTTAAATTTATTTGTTTGTTTTTCTCTCTCGTCCGTTATTAGTTAGACTTAGAGAATGTTGGTTACAGTTTTTAAATCTCTGAGAGCATTAGGGCAAGTATTTCCCTTAGATTCTCCTTCTGTGTCATCTTCTGGAAATGTCCAACACCCATCTTTTCAACCCATGTTCTTCTTATGACATTCTGTGTTTTGAATCTTAAAACATCAAATATTTAAGGATGTAAGCCTTGGGGGACTCAAAGGGAACTTAAAATACGTGATGGACAGAAGTAAGTTGGAGTATATTTCCAGTGCTGACCTTCACTCAAAACATGTCAAGAAGAATATCCCTGAGGAAATACATGATTAGAAAAGAAGGTGGGGCAGTCATGTGACATAAGGAATTAAAGATGAATGACCTCAAGTTTTAGTGCTATTAGACTTTTTTTTAAGATGCCAGAAAGACTTTTAGCATATTGAATGGCTCTCTTTAGAGAAGCTATGAAAGAATAAGCACAAGATTTATATAATACAAGAAGACAGAGTTGAGTTGTGATCTTCATTGGTGTGTATATGCATTGATGACAATATACATCAATGGGATTGCAAAATCACCAAAATATCAAATAAGTATCGATTCTGCATATATTTGGGAATTCCATGATATTTTAGTTTAGTAATTCTATCTGTTATTAAAGGTTAAATTCCATAATCTCTGTTTTTAAAGATATGTCATACTTATAGACTTAGAGATCAAAACAAAGCTTAGAGGTCAATTTATTAAACTCTTTTATTTTAAAGAGAGTTTAAAAGCCTTGTTCAATGAACCATAGTTAGTAAGTAGGACATCTTCAGATGAAAAACTCTGCCATCTGATTCAATATACATTTTCCAGTTTCACTGCATCATACTTTCTCATGCCACTTTTTTACTCAAATACAAATCAATAGCATTTAGATAAAAATTCATAAGCCAAGAATAGGTAAATGATAATCTTAGAGAACTGTACAGGTCAGTGAGAAGTAAAATTCCTTGTCCAGCATCACATAGCCAATATGTATCAGAAGCAGAATTTGAAGCCAGGTTCTCCTGGTTTCCAAGTTAGCTTTCTATCCACAATATCATGCTCCCTTTTATTAATATGGCCTTTGCTTCAAAATCATGGAAGAGATCAATTAAATAAAACTTTGCTAAGTTGACACCATGTAAAAAGGGTTTTTTAATAAACAATAACAGTAGCTGATATTCATATGAGATTTTAGGATTTCCAAATTGTTGTTGCCCACAGTGCAACTGTGGCTTAGAAACTGAGGTTTAGAAACATTATTGGACTTTCCCAGGTTCACATTGTTTAGAGACTTTTAAGACAAGATGTAAACTTTCATCTTTCTTACTCTATATTCAGCACCATTTCAACTATATCACACTATCTTTCATTTACTACAGGTAATAAGATCTTTTAAATAGCTAAGAATATCTAGTGATCATGATGGAAATCAAAATATCAAGAACAGCCAAAAATGAAGAGAATGCTCCTTTTCTTCATCACTGAAACTCTTCCTCTTTATAGTCTCTTAATTTTGTCAAAGATTAAAATTAAAGCTCCTTCAACAAAAGCTTATTACATCCTTCTAACCACTAGTATTTTTCACTATGTGTATATATATATATATATATATATAATATATATTATATATATATATATATATATTATAATATTTCCCCATCTATAATGATTCAACCTTTAGGAAAATCCTTATGAGGAGTATTGCCACATGGGCAATCTTGTCAAAGAGTGCTAAGGAACATTAATGAGTCCAAACTCAGTTTATCTTAACTATCTGTGGCATCAAAAAAAAACCCAAACTCCCCTCCTGGCATTGCAGAGACCTTGACATTTCTGAGCTTAGGTCATACTGTTCAGTATCAAGGACCTGTCAGAACTCATTTTCTTCTGGATATTTTGCTCATTAGCCAAACTAGAATGCTTACTACACCAGGTCAGTCTATTTGATTCCTAGCTCAACACATGACTTCGGCATATGATCCCCTGATAGCATACTTTAAAGCATCTAAAGTGAATACATTCACATAATGGGCCACCAGTGAAATTTTGAATTGCAATTTCCTACTCTCTTTTCAACAAAATTTTGACATTTCCACAAAATAATGTCTCAGAGTAGCCATCGATTTCTTTCATTTTTCCCCCTTTCTCCCTTAGGTCCTTCAACTACCCACATGGATATGTACAAATTCACAGAGTAGAGTAAATAGTCTTTTGACAGCCTGTTGATTTACTCAAATGAGGTGAAAAATAATTAATATTAATTAAAAGTTAAACCATATTATTTTTTCTGCCTTTAAGTGACTGCTTTTCTCTAGACTGCCTTTTTTTTTAAATTTGATTTTAATGAAGTAGAATGATTTTCAATTTTGTGGTGTTTTGAAGTCTTCAAGGACTTTGTCTTTCCAGTGCCTTGATGGAATTTGTCATTTTTTTGATTGAGTCAAATGTTTTCATCCATATGAGAACATGTGGCCTCTTAGATGGATTATTTAAATAATCTTTGTATTAGTCACACAAATTCTGGAGAGGAGGATTCTCTTACTGACTTTTATATAAAATGCAGGGCCATTATATGACCTGAAACAAGCATTTATCCAAAAGAAGTTTGAGGGTCTTTGGGGATGTATTGACAAAGATATGTTATAGGAAGTTGGAAATGTGCTTTTGGAGTTCAGAAGAAAAAAGAGGACTGAAGGTATAGATTTGGGATTCTTCTTGGTTGAAGAAGTAGATGAGAAGAAAGGCCATTTTGAACGTCCTCAAGGGAAAGGTTATGGAACATGTATACTGTGATCTTACAAAAAATTCCTACTATTTCAATAGAGTTACTTAAATTTTTAATCCTACATATTTTATGCATTTGAAAACATTATTCTGAGAAGGGGTCCATAGGCTTTATCAGGTGGCCAAAAAGGTCCATGGCGCTAAACAAGTTTACGAACTACTATTATTTTTTTTAAATTTATTCATTTATTTTTAGTTTTCAACATTCACTTCCATAAGCTTTTGGGTTTCAAATTTTCCCCCCTCCCTCTTCCTCCTATCCTCTCCCCAAGGCTCTACATATACATTCATATTAAACATATTTTCACATTAGTCATGTTGTAAAGAAGAATTCGAACTAATGGGACAAACCACGAGAAAGAAGAAAGGAAACAGCAACATCAACAGAAAGAGAAAAAATAGTCTGCTTCAGTGTGCATTCAGAATACATAGTTCTTTCTCTGGATGTGGCCAGCACTTTCCATCATGAGTCTTTTGGAGTTGCCTTAGATCCTTGCATTACTGTGAAGAGCCATGTCTATGAAAGTTAGTCATTGCACAATGTGGCTATTACTGTATATAATATTCTCCTGATTTTGCTCCCTTCGCTCACAATCAGTTCATATAAGTCTTTCCAGGTTTTTATGAAGTCAGCCCAATCATCATTTCTTATAGCACAATAGTATTCCATTATAGCCATGTACCACTACTTGTCCAGCCATTCCCCATTCGATGGGCATCCTCTTAATTTCCAGTTCTTGGCCACCAGAAAATTAGCTGCTACAAAAACTTTTGTACATGTGGGTCTTTTCCCCATTTTTATGATCTCTTTGGGATACAGACCTAGGAGTAGCATTGCTGGGTCAAAGGGTATGCACAGTTTCATAGTCCCTTAGGCATAAGAACTCCTAATATTTAGAGGGAAGACATAAAAGCCAGAGAAAGTTGCTCAGAGAATACCCATAATAAGGTTCTGGGAAGAGCATGAGGATAAAAAAAAAACAGAAAAAGTAATGGTTCAAGAGGTTGAAGGAGACTCAATAGTTACTCAATTTTCTAATCCAAGGGAAGACACTGTATTAGTAGTAGAGGATAGTAAATAATGTAAAAAAAAGCCATTAGAGAAATCAAAGGAGATTGGGGGCATTGCCTTTGGCAATTGGGAAGTCCCACTTTAACAGAATGTTTTCTATAGAGTGATAATTGCATAAACCTAATCAAAAAGGGGTTAAGGAGACAAAGCATAACAAATAACTAGAAATAAAAGGCACAGGTAACTTTTTAAAGAATTTTTTCAGTGAAAGAGAATTTTAAAAAAAAAGTTATAGTAGCCAAAACAAGTAGAAGGTAATGTTGATTTTTTAATACCAAAAAGTTATGAGGATATTTTAGACACAAGTGAATTAGACAGTGGAAAAACAGGGGCTGAATGTTAACTAGAGAGATATGATGATTCATGTAAAGTCCCAGAAAAGGTGAAAAAGAATCATTTAAAGGGTCAACATAGAAGGATATACCATTATTGAGAATTTGGCAAATCTGTGACTGGAGAAAAGGAAGAAAAAGTGAGTGAGTAAAATGAATTTTAAGGAATGCAATAAGGGGGCTGAGTGTACATGGAATGATATAAAACTTTCCAAATGAAGTACTAGTCTGGCAATCTTTTGGGGGTTTGGTGGGGTGTTGAAGGTGTCCATGACAGAAGATGAGAAAAGAAAAGCAAAAGCTTGGCATATACACCATGGGAAATGAAATAGTATAGAATAGAAGAAGTAATATCAAACAGAAGCAAGATATTAGATGAGGTTTTCTATAATATAAAGTAGGTTTAATTTTTATGATTCTCTTCAGAGGTCTTCAATAACAATGGAGCAGGAGGAAAGGAATGATGACATTCAGAATTGACACATCAGGAATAACTTTTATACTTATAAGTCTGACTATGTCATCAAGGATGGCTGTGGGGACAAATGAAGTCAAAATAGAATAAAGGGACTAAGAGAATTGTTTTGAGTCAAGGAATTAAAAGTCATAATAATGGCAAAGAGGAGATACTGTGTGAGGCAGTTTGAGAACAGAGGGATAAGGAATCATATTTTGATAGTGGAAATTCAAATGTCCAAATGTTAGAGATGGTGCTATTCCAAAAGGTCTGGGTGTGTATTGTGAAATCATGCTGTTGAAAGACTAAATGTTCAAAGAATGTGCACCAGTTGTGTTGACACATCCAATCCATACCCTTCACATGCTTATAAATGGTCAGCAGAAGTAGTGGAATTAATGGATGTTTTTGGCACATGCTTATAATTATTGCTACTGTGGGAGCCAGAGGCTGACATCTTCTTGAATATGAGAATTCTGAGCACCAGTAGGGGCAAAGCCAATTATTTGTCCACACTAAGTCTAGCACAAATATAGTAAGCCACTGAGTGTGGAGGACCACGAGGCTACTGAAAGGAGGACAAAGATATCCAGATTGGAAAAATGGAATATATTAAAGCTTTCATGTATATCAGTGTTGGGATTGGCCTTTGAGTGGCTTTTCAACTTCTAACCTTGACAAGATCCCCTTCCTTAAAAAAAAAAGGAAAAAAAAGGGACAGAAAAAAGTGAGGTGGAGTGAAAGAGTTCTCTTGAATTAAAGAGATTGAAGAGGTATAACACCTGAGAGATTAACAATACATTGAGGTCAATTTGAATTTAATATCAGTGTCAAATCCTCAAAGATGATAGTAGAAGATGGATTGGAAAGGGAAGATGTGAGCCAAGTACTAGAGTCACACAGGAAGTAAGTTTCATGACCTGGAATTCAGCTGATGTTAGAGGAAGAGAAAGCTGTGCTACAAATAGATTACATGGATCCCCAAACAGGATTTGATTGATTAAATTTTAGCTGAAATGATTATAAAGATCTGTAACACCAGCATTCCTTAAAGTAAGTTCAGCTCTTTCTATCACACTTAATTCAGTTAAGTGCTTGAATTACAAAATTACATTAAAATAGTGAAACAATGTCTTGCCATATATTTTATTCTGTGCCCTAAAGGAAAAGGAACATGAGGCTCTAATAAGTAAAACAAGGACTAAAAAGGCATTCATTGAAAGCCTCCACAAAACTGAGTCAGGATGATTGTTTTGGCATTAAGACAGGATATTTTCCCAGGCATTTTGAACTGCTTTTTGACAGTATTAAAACAATCTGTCAACACTAACTCCCTCCAATATCACTCCTCAAACTGGTTATTCTCTCAGAGCACATGAAATCCCTGTCAGATCATGTTCCTTATTTTGATGACCAAAATAAAAGTTTGTAAATGAAGAGCTAGAAAGTGGCTTTTGCAAATTGCAGGAGGGACCTTCAATCACGGTTTCATGTGAATCTCCACAAACACCTCAAGTTTATCACTATGCTTCTAAATCTAAGTAATAGTAGTGGTAGGTGTGCTGTTGGTGGGGGCACTAATGACAAGAAAAACAGTAAAAACAATGACTCTAAACCCAAATTTATTGTCTATGTTATGATAGGTGACTAGTTGAAGGCCAACAGCTATGCTAGCCAGATTGACATAGAACAGGTCTCTGTGTGCCCCTAGATGACTATTGTAGCTGTGGAGATCTAGAAAGAACCCTGAAATTCTAGCCATTTCAGCTCTGGTGATACTGCTGTAGTATTAACACCTCAGAAGACTGATAAAATAGCTCCACCAATTTATCAGAGTAGATAGGTTCACTTAATGTTTTAGTCTAGCTCTATTCAAAATGGTTATGCTAATCAACTAGACATGATAGATAGTGTACTGTTTGTACCCATTTGTGTTTTAGTGCAAGAGGAAGGAAGATATGACTGACCAAATCACAGATACCACTACCTTTCCTACTAGAAGTGTTCCAGTACCAATGTTGTTTGAGTAATCATAATGAATTAATAAATGAGACAATAATATTAACGGATACTTATTAATGATTTTGCAGAATTCTTCTCATACATAATGATATTTTTGAAGCAACATTGTGAGATAGGAACCAGTGCTATCTTTCAATAGAACAGTGATTTTCTCCACATAGATCATTACCCAAACTTCTCTGACAATGCTGTAGGACTCCTCCATTCCATCCCACCAATCCATCACAGGTAGTCTGCTCAATGTGGTGATGGCCTTCTCATTGTTTGAACATCATGAATATAACTATGTAGAACACTGGCTATCCATCTATTAGTTCTTATTCTTCGTAAATTATTTCATCTTGTAGTAAGGTTATATATTTCTCAGATGACACAAATTAAACCTGTTCCTCTGGATTATTCTTCATTTGCAATGTACTTCAGCCTGCTCAGACATACTCTGTGCCTCTGAATTGTTCATGAGCTATCCATGGTGTCATCAAGAATTTTTATTCCTATTTTGCAGATGAGCAAACTGAAACAAGAAGAGAATAATAAACACCTAGCTGATTAGTCTGATCATCTGTTCCATACCCTAGTTTCTCTTGACACTGTATAGTTATGCTACATAACTATCCAACTCTAACCATTAAATCCAAACACATTTATCAAGCACTGATATATACTGAGAAATAGTAGTTTAGCTTTAAAAAAAGTATAACAGATTACAACATGTATTGGAAGTCAAATTATCTTGTATTTTGAGTGAAGCATAGTTGGGTCATTTCTTTTCTTTCTTTCTTTCATTTTTGCATTTTATGACTGTTTTTCAACATTTCTCATTTCCTGACAAGTTACAACAGAAACAGGATGAAATCAGTGCTTATATGGAAAGCCTGGAATTTTTCAAGCTTTTTTTTCTTTACATCTCCTGGGGGATAGACTGAAGAGATCACTGCTCCTATATATTTGACTCCTGAAAGCCATCTGTGGTCTGTCAGTTGACTGCCATCAAAGCATAGAGGAATTTTTGGATAGGTTTAGGCATTTCCCTGTAGAAAGAGGATGATTGAACTGGAACTGACCCTACTTAGCCTCATAGAAAGCAGATGAAAAGTAAACGGTTTAATCAGTGAACCAGTTGTTTTCACATAAATGATTATATACAAATGTCAATTTTCAAAATTCTCAAATTTTATTCTCAAGGGCTCCAAAAGATTACTGACAAAATACTGTCTATCTTTAAATGAATCATTCATTTAATTGAATGAAGGATAGAGAGATGAGGAGGGTGTGTACATTCCAGGCATGTATGAGGAACAGCTAAATGGCAGTTTGACGTCTTATGTAGGTTTCCATTTTCGAAATCTCACAACTTGCTAATCAGTTTTTTTTTAATTACCAAGCTATTTTAATTCTTCAAACATACTGGTGTGCCATGATTCTGATGATATGACATAACTGGAATAATTGCAATGGGGAGGTTGTATATAAGGAAATTACTTCAGATCATTGAAAGTGTAAAGTTTTTCTTCTTCTTTAAAAATTATGCATTATATTATAAAATACATAGCTTTAAAATGACAAATAATCTGCATCGTTCTTCCTATTTAAAACAGAGACCAGATCAGTATATACCTGTTCTACCTATCCAAGATATATTGGTAGATCAGCCCAGAGCATCCTTTATCCATGTGGGTTTGCACAATAGTCATTTTTTACCCATTTTGTTTTTCTTTGATGGGTTGATAGACAAAGGACTTTTGAGGTGGTAACGACTGATTCACATACACAATTCTCATGTCTGTAAAATTTTTGTAAACATAAAGATAAAATTATTGTTGATTAAAATAAATATATAAGGGAAAATGTTAGCTTTTACAGATTATTTTCTACAGTGTTATATCTTCATTATATATATTATTATATTGACTGTATCATATTATTGTATATATATTATTGACTGTATATTTACATTATATAATTGACTGTAAAGTATAATGACTAAAAGCTCCCATGTTTCTTGTGTGTAGCAAAGGGAAAAACAAAACAAAACATTTGACTCAGGAGAGTAGCCTTGAAGGTTCTTCAACAAAGAGTCTCTCATTCATATGTTAAAATTATACACATTTCTTTGACAAATGCAGTCGCAGAGATAATTTATTTCTAAGATCCCACAGTGAGAAAATAAAGGGAAAGGAGCTAATGATTCTAAATTTCTCGTTGGCTACTCTTCAAAAGATAACCATAATACTATTGTAGCAAAACTTTATTTAGTCTTGTCATACCAAAACACAAAGGAGTAGCACTTGGTCCACTCTACTCCACCACATCGAATTGAGCATCATAGTCATTAAGAAGTATATTTTATTTCTATCAGACTCTCTATGGCACTTTTATCTTTAATGAAATTCCATGTAGAGTCAATCTTAGAATCACAAGTGATGTTATATATCCCCTGGAAACGTAAGTATTAAAGTCAGAAGGAATGAATTCAAATCTTAGTTGTTAAACTTAGCATGTGTGTGTCATTGGGCAAATCCCTTAGCCTCTCCATATTTCAATTTCCTCATCTGTAAATTACAATGATAATAGTTGACCTTTCTATGTTACACTGTTTTTGTGATGATAATAATTTAATTACAGTGATGTGCTTAGTGAATGTGAACTTTCATTATATTTTATTCTGACTCCCACATTTTTAGAGGTAGAAAACGTTCTCCCAGAAACACAAAGGTTTTATTAGCCATTATTTGCCACGTGGCTTATGGCAGAGATAAGATTTAGAGTTGTTCTCTCTAATCCCTATCCCTATCTTCTCCATAATGCATGTAATGCCAAAATCCCTTCTCTAATCTTGCTAGATGATGAATAGAATCTCTAAAATAAGGAGGGACAAGACATGATTGTTCTCTCTACCAAAAAATCAATGATTTCTTAATTAATATTTTATTTCTCCCAAATCATTGGAATAATCCTTTGATAAGCATTTATTAATTGTTTATTATATGAAAGTCACGGGAGATACTAAGGGATAGAGGAGGAGAGAAAAAATTAAATGTGCTCTCCCTTTAAAGAGTTTACATTCACTGAGGATGCAGCAATTATATCCCCCTCAAAAAATAATAGCTACTGGATCATTGAAGGTGGATCAGAGTACTAATAGTTAGGGGGATCACATAACGCTTAAGGTAGTTGTGTAAATACTTCAGAAGTGAAGAGGAAAGGGATTTAAGATATGTAGCCTGCATAAACATCTGAAGGCAAGAGATGGAATGCTGTTTGTGAAAATCCAGTAGTTCAATTTGTCTTGGGTAAAGAGGTTATGAATAGGGAATCGTGTGAAAGATGGTTAAAAAGGTAGTAAAGCAGTTCAGAGCCATGCTGTAACCGAGATGAAATGTCAAGATGAGGACACTTGCTTTTCCAAAAGGCATGATAAAACACTGAGGACTTTTTGTGCAGGGTCAGGCCTGTGCTGAAGAGAGATAAATTTAGCAAATATATGAAGAATGAATTGGCAGGTATATCTGCTGGAATTAGGGACCATGATTAGAAGACTATTACAATACTTCAGATGCAAGATGATAAAATGCCTGAACTCAAGTGATGATAGTTTTTGTGAGGAGAAAGACGTGGACGGATGAATGAGATGGGAAGGTGTATTTACTAAAATCTAGTGATGGAGGTTATCTTAAATGATTTTTTCAATATCATATAATTTCCCCCTACTAAATTCTGAAACACAGCCCAGTTCTCCCAACTAACCGAGTACCTTTTCTCCTCTGCCACAATGTCCTGAATAAGGACTAAGGAAAGAGTGCTCTCAGTTCAGGTAAAGATTCACAATTTTATGTTAGAAATATCTCCAATAGAATCCTTAAAATAATAATAATAATAATTAATAATAATAAGTGCTTCAACTTGAGAATCTCCTGTTCTCTTACAGAAATGGCAGGCTTCTCTTACACAAATGATTTCAAGGAAGTTAAATAGAACACTCAGGATGTGATGTTTGACTTGATGTGATCCTCTGTCACAAATCTAATTATGTTCTTTACAGTTTGATTAAGCTATTTAACAAGTCCCATTGAGTAGGGATGGAGACTGAACTTTTGATTACCTTAACTTATAATAGACTGTAATGTTCACTAAATAGTAGGAACCTTGACAAGAAATTATTCATTTGATCTAATGGAACTAAAACTTTCTAAGCTTCAAGAAAGCCTTGGCTAGAGCCTTAACTCAATTTTGATCCCCTGGGCAAGTAGTTGTTGTGGGTGTGGGATGAGGGAGACTCTAGAGAGAATTTGTAGGAGTTGGAACATTTGATTTAATAGGAGCAGAGGCCAAGGGACTTTGCCCCATGAGGTGAATAAGAGAATAGAATAGAGACCCTGGGTCTCCAGCTCCCATAGCTGCTGCTTAGGAGGACTATTGGGGGTAAAGAAAGTATATTACATAGTAGCTTATTGTTACAACTAATTATCTTATTCAGTAGTTGCCAAGGTTAATTCCTAACTGCTGAAGAATTACAACCTTTATGTATAACTGTCCTTGAGGAAATCTGACCCTAGTTTTAGGTCTACTCTTGACTTTTCAAGGAAAACTAAAAAGAATTGGTATAATTATAAACTGTTGCTCAATGTTCATTGTCTTCTTCAAAGTGGCTATAATCCCTTTATTACTCACCTCACAGAGTTCCTGTGAAATTCAAATGAAATATGTGTTTGTGTGTGAATGTACACACAAATACATATATGTACCTGAATCTATGCATATATGCATACACATATGCTTGTATGTACATAGATATATGCTTGTATGCATGTATAGTGTGTGTGTATCACACAGTGAGACTCTAAAACCTTGTATAAATATTCATCGTTATTATCTGTCCTACCAGTCACACAAAGAAAATAATTTGTAAACTAGGAAGTGACACTAAACTATTCCACCCTCCATTTTTTATTTTTGGTATGGTGCAAGTAGCTATCAAAAAGGTGGACAGGAAGCATTGAGGAATGGTTAACTGGGAAAAGACAAAAACAGGATTTGTAATGGTCTGGCAAATACCAGGGTTTACAAAGGCAAGAGACAGAGAATTATGGGAGCATACAAACTCAGTAGAATCGGGGGGTGGGGGGAATTATTCTAAGGCTGGCAAAAGATATAGCCAAGGAAGAGTAGTAAACTGTGACTAAAACAACAAACATTTGTATCTAGAGTCCTTTAAAGGATGTACCTCAGTAGAATGAAGAGTATTGGATTTAATGTTTGGCATTGAGTACCTGGGCAGCTAATTTAGGTAGTAGGTAGAGTGGTTAGAGAGCCTGGACCACAGTCAGGAAGACCTGAATTCAAATTTGGCCTTAGATACTTACTAGCCCTGTGACTTTGAGTAAGTGATTAAGTGCCTTAATCCACCAGAGAAGAAAATGGCAAACGACTCCAGTACCTTTACCAAGAGAACCCCATGAACAGGATGGTCCAGGTCGGAAAGAGTTGGATACAACTGAACAACAACCACCACCCAACAACCTCAGATAAAGTCCTTTCTCTACCACTTACTAATTATGTAACCTTAAAGAAGTGTAACAACAATGTGGCTAGCAGCTGTTGTGGGGGTATAAAACCCAACAAGACCAGCAACAAGAGCTGCTGGAACAGATTTTTTGATACGCTTTTCTAAGGAAAGCAACTTTAAGGGGTTAACAAACTCATTTGAATCAAGCATACATATATAATTCACTTAGTTCAGGGGGAAAAGCCAGCTACCTGAACTTCAGAGCAAATACAAATAGAAATTACAAACAGAGAAAATATAAACAGAGCAAGTAACATAATTCAACAGACAGGCTTTGTCTGATCAAGACATCATATACGTAGTTACCAAAAAAGAGAAGCACATCATCTGGGTTTTTTTCAAAGCCGGGGTGGGGGGGCTCCTTAATGGCTACCTAGAGTCTCCACACCAATACTCTTCCAATGAGTGAGAGCCCTAAACAAAATGCTAACCTCTGAGATTATATACCCTTCTTAGGGTGGGAAAGCTTCACACCTAATCAGCAAAATGGTGTGGGCCTGGGGCTTAGCACCTAGCAAGACTGATTGAAGGCACTTCATTACTTTAGCATTCTAAAAGAGAAAAAGTGTCAGATGTCCAAAGAGATTAAGGGACTTCCTGTAATATTAATTAAGTCCCACCTTAATTAATATTACAGGAAGTCCCTTATTAATATTACAGGAAGTCCCTTAATCTCTTTGGACATCTGTAAAATCCTTCTCTGTAAAATGGGAGTTAGGTTAGAAGATATCAAAGCATCCTCCTGGTCCTACAAGGTTCACAAAGCCATTTCCTCACTACAGTCCTGTAAGAGAAGCAGGGCTAGGCAGTCAAGTAGACTTGACATATTTTTGGTATTGAGTATTCTGAAATCAGGAATGCTCCTGTAGTAATTAAGGTTGTCAAATATTTAGAGGAGGGCTGCCCAAAATGTGGCCTGTTGGCTGCAGCCATGGTGTGATTTATGCGGCCCACCTACAAGCATAGAAATTTACATATACACTTCAGTAAACCAAGCCTAGCTATTACAGAGCTCTCACTAAGACAACAAATCAAAATATATTGTCTATTGTTTCAATAAAATGCTAAGGTTGGACAGGCCTGATTTAGAGAGTTAGCTAGAGTACCAAGAGGTTAACTAACTTGTCCAGTATCATGTATCTAGTATGTATCAGAAGCAGAATTTGAAAACAAATCTTCTGGGTTAGAGGCCAGCTTGACATCCACTATGCCATTTGTCTCTAATGAGGAAAGCAGTGCAAGGGATTTTATACCATTTTATAGAGAACAAAACTGAGAAGCAAATAGATTAAGCATCCTGATTCATAATCACATGGTTTCTAAGTGTTAGAACTGAGAAAACTAAAAACTAAAGTCCAGGAAGCTAAAAAAAAAAAAAAAAAAAGCAAGGATAGGCCCACTGAGCAGTTACAAGTCTTGATCTTGGGACAGAAGATATGGTCTGTTTCCCTCTGAGTCCACGTGTTTGTAGTTAATGGGAATTCTTAAGCCTCTAGGTGATTCTGGCCTCTATTTGAGGCTCAGGTTAGAAAATTAGAATCACTTCCTTGCAACCTGCCTTTTGGATTATCTGAATGAAAGAAATCTCACTGCTGCTAAGAGAGGAAGGTGAGAGGAATGAAACTCTGTAACTCTGTAGGTGCTATGTACCTTCCGTAAAATCCTTCCAGGAAGGGATTTTCTTCAGCTCTTTTACATATACATACATACATACATACATACATACATACATACATACATATATGAGTGTGTGTACATATGCATGCATATACATATATGTGTGTATATACATATATGCATACATATGCATGTATATATGTGTATGTGTATATATACATGTATATGTATATATGTATATATATGTATGTATGTATGTATACGTATGGCAACACAAGGTTTTGGCAATAGAACTGTCTCTTCTCAGACACTTTTAAGACATAGTTCTTGGAAGATAACGGGGACTGAATATCACGGGGCTCTACCTGATTCCCCCATGTTCACTTCAGCTCCAATACAGGCCCAATAAAATAAGCTTTTACTAAACTCTTGCTATATATTAGGTGATGAAGAATAAAAGAAGACAACTCCAAAACAAAATTAATAAACACTCTACCACAAAGTGCCTCCATTGTTTGGAAGTTTGGGGGTGGGGTGGGGACACACCATATGCACCAATAAGTATATATAAATACACGCACACTAAGGAGAAGAGAGACCTCCTCTAATAACTCAGGGGATCTGGTTGCATATGAGTGCAACTTTGAAGGAAAAAATACCTTCAAATAAAAAGTAGAAATGATGGAGCACATTCTAGGCATGAGGTTCAGCCTAGGCAAAGACGAAGAGGTAGGAGATATAATAAGTTTGAGGGAACAGCAAGAAGGTCAATTTGACTGGAACACAGAGAGCTATTAATGTCAGTAATATGAAATAAACCTGAAAAGTGTGACTAGAGTTTCAGGAGTTTCTCTTTCATATTCAATATAGAGCCACTAAAGATTTGTAGTTATGGGTGTGATGTTTTTAGTTTTTGTCTAAGTTTCGAAAATTAGAACTTAGAGCTCCCTGTGTGGTGCTGAGTACAGAACTTGGCACACAGTAGGTATTCTCTAGTACTTGCTGAGTAATGAATTCCTTCCCTTTGGACAAGGTGAAGATTCTGGAATTAGTCACAACTGCAGAATCATCAGAGTACTTGAGAAAACCACTGTACTAAAGTATAAGCATCATATTATCACAGAAGTAAACTATCTATGTCCCAATGCCAAAGCAAATTCCATATGGTACCTTAATGGATTTAGATGGTGAGATTTGATCTATAGAGCTAAATTATCACCACAAACAGGGAGTGCTAAAAACTAAATTGCATTGTTTCTCAAAATAAAATACTTGAAGATGCCAATATTTTAGATTTGCTAGAATGAATTTCCCTAGATGTTGCTGAAGGAAAAAGAATCAGAACTCTTCCAAATCAATCCCTGAACATGCTACAGTTTGCAGTTTTAGTTTTGGGGCTTATTTCTCATTCTATGGTAATATTATTTTTCCTCTCCTCTGCTCCCCATGTTATTTTTTTTCATCTAAAGAACCTTTCTGGAATTGTATCCCAATTGTGGAATTCTAAGACTGACTGAAATATCAAGAATTCATGGAATTACTTACATGCAATATTTACAATGATGTATTCCTTTATCTCCTCCTATAAGGTTTTTTTTTTTTTACATGCGAGGTGTTTTAATCAGAAAATAACACTGAATGCAACATCTAATCACAAGGCTGGCTGGAAAAGAGGCAAGAGGAAAAGAGTTGTCTTAGGAGGCTGCCACGTACTATGTATAGCTGTGTGTATACACACATATACATACACACATGTATGTACTTGTGTTACTATATATTATGTATAATATACACATGTATACACACATAACTGTGTGTGTGTGTGTATATATACATACATACATATATCCATCTATATATCATTATATAGGCAATACAGAACTGGAGTTTATTGAGTAGGAAAATTGGCATAGCCATATCTAAAATTTAGAAAAATCACCTTGGAAGTGAGTGGAGAATGGACTAGTGTAGGAAGATATATGACATCAAAAGATCAATTACTATGCTTTTGTAGTAGTTTTTTTTAAACTACTACAGTTAGAACCTTAGTTCATACCCCATCACCTCTTGCCTAGACTACTTGAAGATTGTAAGCTTGGTCAAGTCAAGGGCTATTTGTTTCTTTTCCTTTTTTATTCCTAGAGCTTACTGGATATTAAATACATGCCTTCAAATAGCTTTAGGATGTCAAATGCAGTACATATGTATGCATGTGTAGATATTCAGTATATACACACACATATGCAGATATATTCAGCATATATGCATATAGGATTGCATATGTATAACTTAGTATATATAATACTATATTATTAATTATATATGAAGTATTATATAACATATTATATAATAACATTGAAAGATAATCTTGTGGGGATAGCAAGTTCAAAGATCAGTAATTTTTCTTGGGGCACCTAGGTGATGCAGTGAATAGAGCACCAGCCCTGGAGTTGGGAGGACTGGAGTTCAAATTTGAGCTCAGACACTTGACACACTTACTAGCTGTGTGACTTTGGGCAAGTCACTTAATCCCAATTTTCCTGCCTTCCCCCCTCAAGAAAAAGGAAAAAAAGTAATTTTTCTTGAAATTTATATCATTAGAAACCTTACCATGTTGTTTTATCTGTTATTAAGAATGGTAATCATAACAATGATAGTTGGCATTTATGTTTTCGCATACATTATGTTGATACAGTAATTCTGTAAGGTTTATACTTAAGGTATAATTTTCTTCACTTTAAAGTTGAGAAAACTGAGTCTCGAAAAGTATAGATATTTGCCTTTGGTTACATACCTGCTGAGTCTCAAGAGCAGAATGGTAACCCAGGTATTCCTGACCCCCATTGTAATATTTTTTAAAAGTGGGTCTGTTTTATTAGGAACACTGAACATGGTACACTGAAAGTTAGTATGAAAGGAGGATGCACATTATAATTGTTTTCATGGATCTTGGGTCAAATATATAATACTAATGAAAGTCATCCCATTTTTCACAATTTAATATATGTGGAATTTTGTATATTTTGCCTCTTTACTTCCTTAGGTCATACATATGACAATTCTTATATTGTTCTGCACATTTAAGTCATAACTCCTTTAACATATTCATGGCTTTAAATCATCTCTCAAATAATTGAGAATTCGGGGAATAAAAATAAATGTAGATAAGTAATATGAGAAATGAATACAGCACATTGGAGACAGCATTATTGAACTAGGTACCTTTGAGAATAGTGAATGTGTTTTTACAGGTTTTCCTAATTGAGCATTAAAACTACAGATATTAAAAATAAACATATAGGCACTTCACCTAGGATATCCTTAATTCATATTAATTCTAAATTTCTAAAATCTTTCCAAATCAGTTCTTCCTGTCCATTTATACATTTACTACTGCAATTCAGTACCTCAGCATCTCTCACCTTACCTATTATAAAACAATCTATATGCAACTGCTTGTTTCTAGGCTCTACCCTTTCTAATCCAGTCCCCCCAAAATTGCCCAAATAAACTTCCTAACCACAGTACTGGACATGCTACTACCTTGCTCAGGAATCTTTATCGCCTCCCTATCTCCCATTGAATAAAATAGGTATGGTCTGGCATGTAAAAAGCCTTTCAGTCTTATTCCAGCTTATCTTTTCAGAATTATTTCACATTACTCTCTACAGTCCTTCACATACTATCTATTCCAGCCAAACTCACCTAATTGTTGGCTACTTAACTGTGTATTCTGTGTGCACAACTTGTCCCTCCTACCTAGAATCAACTACATCCTCAACTCCACCAATTAGAATCCTTAGCTTATTACTTCAAGTCTCAATTTAGGTGCTTCCCCTCCTTCAGGGAGCCTATTCTGATCTTCGGGGTCAGTGTTCTTTTTCTCCTCCTCAAATTGTATGTCATGCATATGTATATAAATATTCATACATACATATCTTAGCTATAATAAAATACACAAATATATACAATATATAAATATATTTACATATTATATCACCCTCTATAACTAAATGTAATATTCTAAAATCAGCTTTTAAAAAAGAAATTCTGTATCTCCAATGCCTAGAAATTACTTTACACATTCCTAGCATTTAATAAATTCTAGTTGAAGTAGCCACAGAATTTTTTAGATGTTTGTTGAGTTAGGAAAAGAATGCTTCTTCTATCTCATTCCTTACAACTTTCTTATGTATTGTAATAAAATACTTACCTCAGCTCAGTTTCACGCAGTCGAATAATGTATTTAAAATGTTTTGCAAATTCTAAATTACTATATTACGTGTCAATTATGATGATGATAACTATGACATAATGTATTCGTCAAAAAGCAGCCCTACAGCTTCTTCCAACACTCTTTACAACACTATGCTGCAGATGTGCTTGATGTTTTTTGTGTTAGACTCCTAGGTGATCTGGGAAAAAAAAATAAACCTATGGTCCCTTTCTCCAAATAGTGTTTGTTACTCACATTAATAATTAATGGAAATGGTATATTTCATCTAAAAATTAGGGAAAATAAGATGCATTTTTCCCTGAACCAATTCGGGGATCTTTTAAAACATCTCCACTGACTCGTGCATAGGTTCCCAAAGTGGATGATACCACCCCCTGGGTGTCTGTAGCAACAACGTGGCTGGTCGCTACTGTAGCTCTCTAAGACCAACAACACCACACAGGAAGGGCTACTAACACAGGTTCTTTGATCTGCTTTTCTAAGGAAAGAAACTCTAAGGGGTTAACAATCATAGTTTAATCAAACCTACATATATCATTCACTTAGTTCAGGGGGGAAAGATCAGCCCCCTGAACTTCAAGGCAAATACAAACAGAAATTACAAACATCAACAGACAGACCTTGTCTGATTCAAATCACAATCCATAGTGACCAGAGAAGCACCAATACTTATCTGAGTTACAAAGCTGGGGGGAGGGGCGGGTTCAACGGCTTGCCAGAGTCTCATCATCCTTTCTTTGAGTGTGTCCCCAAAAGTCAAACCCCAACCTCTGATCTCATATATCTGTCTCAAGGCTCTGGGGCCCTTGAGGCTCACCATTTAGAGTGTGAGAAATCAGCGTGGGAAAGCTCCAACCTCCAGCACCACATCATATATAATTCAATGACTCTTGATAGCCTCAGTGCTGAGAAATACTCCAAAACGAAGACAGCAAAAGGTTTCCCACCCCTTCAAACAAAGGGGAGACTTGATAGTCTTAGCATCCCAAAACGGAAGAACAGGGAAAAGTCTGATTGCCTTAACAGTGGTGCTGGAATGATCTGGGGTCAGAGGAAGGCAGTAGTAGCCTCAAGTACATTTGGGGGCATTGAATAAAAATAAGGGGATGATAGAAGCATAAGGAAAGAAAAGAAGAAAATTTTGAAAAACTATGCATGTTCCCTCTGTTGTATAAGAGAGTTAAAGTCATAGTAATTACATTATTTTCCAAATAAACACAAAAAATGCAAGTTATAAGTGACCAGCGGTCAAGTTCGCCAACAGGTCTTAATAAGCAAGTGTTGGCAGGCAAGGGTTACACATTGTTGGGAAGTATAGCATGCATCACCAGGAATATGTGTGTATAATGACTTATTTACAATATGATACTATACAATTAAATGATGCAGTATTTCATCATCAAAATTTCAATGCATGGGAAAAACACAATTTTACAATAAATTATTAAAATTAAGATGTGTCAGGTATATATGTTATATTTTTTTGAAATGACACAAATTTCAAAAAGAAAACATTAAAGTGTTAAAGAAAGTACATTTCCAGGGGTATGCTGAGTAATTGTTTTAAAAGGAGGTAGTAGACCAAATAAGCATGGTAACCTCTGCTTTAAAGGGTCTATAGTTACCAGGTAAAGAACCCCTTTCCTAGAGTGAAAAAAGAAACAAAGACAATGTAGGTTAACTTACTCAAAGATTCAATGGATCTTCGATCTCATCAATGTGGGTATTCCTTCCAATAATATTTACTAAAATACATTTATGTCTGCCTATGCTTATGGTACTCTTGTCTCCTCCCATAAATCTGCCATAGAGCATTCACCACCTGTAATGTGCTAAGGACATTCATCTACACATTGCCAGGATACCAATAGACTCTAGATGTGCTGCCAGTTGGCAATCCCTTGTTCTTGCCCAAGTGAGCAGTCTTCTATTTTGCTTTTCATTCATATATTTATTTGATGATATGTTTTGCTCTCCTTCTCCATTGTGATTCTTTGTTTTCAGTTTATGAAAATCTAGACCCAATAGATACCTTCTGAATGACACCTTGTTTTTAAAGCATTCAGTTTGTAGTTATAAAGGATACTCGGCAGTTATCATTTCAAAATAGAAGTCTTTTGCTAAATCTCTTCATCAAATATTTAGGCTAACCAGTAACTAAAATTGCCTCATTTGGCCTAAATTCTTTGACTCAAAAGAATTTCCTAAGCTTTATCTAAGATTAGAGGAGGTAAAAGAAATTTATAGCTCTGGTATTTTGTACAATCTTCCATTCATTAACAGGTCAAGAGGATAAAAGACGGTATGTCCTAAATGTTCGAGTTAAATTCTTGCAGCTATTAAGATCAGAGTTTAAGTATTGCCTCTAATACATACTAGGTGAGTGTTCATGGACAAACCATTTATCCTTTCTGTGACATGACAACTCTACAAGACCTTAAGTTTCATATGCATTGGTGGAGAGTATTTCCAACTTGGATGAAATCACAGGCATAAACCAAGAAAATGTGGGTGCTAAGTGCTTCTGGATCCACACCAAGTAGCCTGTGACAAGTTAGGGTTACTAGTCCCAATTTCAGCACATATATATGAACACAGTTTAGTAAGAGACTTCCAATGATGGTAAACCATGAATTTTTATATAAAGACCAAATGGAAAACCCACTTTATACTTTGAAACAGAAGTAAGGTCTCTCTTAGAAGACTTTGTATGACTTCTTGGCATTAATTCATTCATTGAAAGTCCTTGTTAATTAAAGAGACTTCATTACTAAAACCTAGTAGGCAGGACAATTGTGTTAATATCTTGTCTCTACATTACATACTTTCTATGGCAATTGTTTTACTATTTCCTTTTTTAGAGTGGGGTCAGCATTTCTTTTGAAAGATAGATGCTGTCTGAGGTCCTCAACAGGTTGTCTAGGAAATAGTGACATTCTTATCTCAGCCCTGAAAGAAGATTATGACCCAACTGTCATGTACCATATGAATCGTCTGTCTTTCCCTTTTTGTGTCAAGGGACTTTGGCAGGAACATAATATTCCCTTCAAAATCAGTTTGTTCTCTGAATTTTTTTAACATAGACTGCATTTATCTGATTTTCCCCCTTCACAATAGTCTTAAGGCTCCCAGACTGATTAGACCCTAATTTTTTTGGCATGCTGTCAACATGTCCTACTCAGAGTAAGTATTAGGCCTTTGCTTTTGAGGTCCCTCTTCAATTTTGTTTCCCTTTCTGTACTTCGTGTCTCTTCTTTGTGATTTTCACCTATTTTGCCTGAAGCTGTCTTCTGACAATATGTTACCACCTCTCCAAGTGAATTTGTTCTTTGTCTGCCCAAGTAATCTATTTATGTGTCTGCCTTTCCTTTCTTCACCCTCCCCCTTCTTCTTCCTCTGATCCAGGCTGTTGACTTTGCAAGTACAAGTCTTCCTTGTGGTTCAATCCTTTAATATATTATTATCTCCCTGAAAGAGGAATTTTTTTTTGTACTCAAGCAACAACTTAATCATGCAAACAGTCTATTTTTCAATGACTAAAATTTCTAACATAGGCAGGGTGGGAATGTCTCTCCTGGCGTAAAGGGGGCATCTGTTAACATACTGAATTGGGAAAAAAATAAAAGAATAAGAAAAGAAAAACACCCCTGGGCCCAAAATAAAGACAAACATGCTAAAAAAAAGACATGGTTTATCTTGCCTAGTAGTTAAATAACATACTTTAATAGAAGCTTAAATAAACAAGAACATTAATGACTTCTTTTCTGTTCCATGTTCATATATACATGCATAATTTTTTAAATCATTTACATAAATTTTCAAGAATAAGAAAGTGGCTGTGGAAAATGTTTCATCTTAGGATTTGTGAATAAACACAGGGGATAAATTAAAAGTCATATTTGACTGAAGATGGGGCATGCCAACTTTTACTTGTCTTGATTTCTTTTTCCTAAAAAAAATGTTCAAGATGAAGGGAGAAATGCAATTGACCAGGAGTTAGACTAAAATAATTTTCCTTTCTCTTCTTGATTGAAAGCTAATTGAGCCAAACTATTTGCCCCTGCCATTTAAAATGCCATTCTTCTGAACAAAGAACAAAACAAAGAACAAAACCAAAAACAACCTAAGATGTAATTACAATACCATGTAATGATATTTTCACAGCATTTTTCTTACCTAAAATGCTTCCTCTTATGTTAGCTGACTTATAACTTCTTATAACATAGAAATTCTTATCCAAGTTTTCCATCCCATCATAACCTCCTTCACCATTTCTCTACTGTAAAAGTCATTTCCCTACTTCTTTACCCCTATCTTTCTCTTAACATGATATATACAAGGCAAAGGAGAAAAAATCATATTGAATACCTCCCTAATATATCTTGCATTTTGTTTTCACCACTATCAAACAACTAAAAGAAATTTGTTGGTTGGCCCTCTTTAATCTTTCCTAAATTTTCTCTTCTCCCTCTTCCCATTTCTTCTAGAACCCTAAATAGCTATTCTTGTCCCTGTAACTAGCATCACAAAATCATCAGTGACTTCAGACCTTAGGAGATGATGCCAGAGATGGTAAAACATTGCCCCATGGAAGGGAAACTGAGATCTTGGGACAATGAATCTCATGGGCATGATTCCATAAGCCATCATTATGGGAACAAGGGCTAGATGGGAAAAGAAGTAAGAAAGCAAATCATATAGTAGCTGTTTATTTTAATAAATATATAGGTGTATGTATGTAATCACATTTAGATAATGCTTTCAAATATGCAAAGAATTTTACATACCTTATCTCCTTAGAGCTTCACCACCATCCTGTGAAATAGGTACTATGCATCCTCCCCATTTTATAGATGATAACCTGAAGTTAAAAGAGTAGAGATGACATACTCAGGGCCACTACTTTGTGCCTTGGAGGTTGGCTATTCAACTTCTACCTACCAACACTCTTAGAAACTAATCTTGTGTGTCTATAGATGAAAATATAACTTTCCTTAAATGGTGTCAAACCTTTAAAATATTCTGGTTCCTCCTTACTACTTTCTCTCACTCCTTAGTTGTTGTTGTTGGTGGTGTTAACTGTAGGTTAGATCAGGGTATTCTACTTACCTCCTTTTCTTGACCTCATCCATCTCTTCACTCATTCACCTGTGCCACTGCCATTTACTTTTTATGGGTGAAGACCCTCTTGCACCGGTAGGCCTCAGGGAGACAGCTTTCTCTCCTGATCTCTCTCCCTTCTTCAGTGCTATTTCACCAACAATTAGCCTTCTGACCTGAACCTAACTCCTGAGGCTCTGCTGAAAGCTACTTCTTTTAACAATGAGAAATCAGCCTCCCGCTGTTCCCTTCTCTGGTATCACTTTCCCATAATAGGATTATTTATTATCCTCATGAATATCTTGAACATAAATTGAAATGATATTGCTGAAGGTATTTGGGGTTTGTTTCTGAGGGTAAGCATCTGGTGTCTCATTCTTCAGTCCTGGCTTTCATGTGAATTGAAGGGCTGCTGAACAAAAGTGCAGGAAGAGTGTTAGAATTTGCTCAGCACATCTCCCACCAAGATCATCCCAGTATGTATAGCATATATTAGGCTAGACAAGTTTGTTACAGTATGTGGTGAATACTAATCAGTAATTTGATTAGATACCCCAACTTAAGGTAATTCTTAACATACTCTGTATTTTTTCAGTACCCAATCACATCAATGAAAAAGTAAAAAGGAGTATGCAGGTAGGAGAGAGCCATTTTCTATTTTAATTGATCCCTCTGCCTCCTTTTGCATTGTTTTTATACATATTATTTTTTTATCCACATTGTTCATTTTCTAGGCAATGATACTAAGGACATGTTCCTTCTCATTTTTACAGGCATTTGCAGTGGTAGAAAGAAGGAATGGGCAATAGACTTACTAAACTAAACTCAGAAACAACAGAATATACAGATTTGTGTGCCCCAGGATTAAGGAATGAAAAAAAAAAGTGCCCACCAATTGTCTTTTATTCTGTCCAAATCTCTCACCCTGGGGAAAAACAAATGGTTTTCATTGATTTTTGTTTGTTTTCATCAAAGACTCACAAATGATTATTGAGGTCATTTGGGAATAAATGTTGAATTATGAAAATTTGGCCATAACTAGAATTTCCTCTGAGAGTTTTTTTTCTTTTCCTTTCCAGTTATCATAATATTCCAGTGACATATAATATACAATGTACATTTAGCTTTAAGAGAGAATTGTGAATATATTTGATATTTGCTGAGCTCCTGAAGAGAACATGGTAATACTAAAAATAGTGTTTTGCCATTGAATGTCTCTTGACTGGCATATTAGCATAACTACTCTGTTTCAAAATAGAGTGATTTATTCTAAGAAAAAAATGTAAGAGGATTTCTTTCTTTCTTCCTTTCTTCCTTCCTTCCTTTCTTCCTTTTTTCCTTCCTTCTTTCCTTTCTTTCTTTTTGTTTCTGGATCTGTTTATATTCCTTTCACAGAAAGGAACAGCCTGTCTTTAATAAAGAGCAAGAAGGCAAGACAGGAGTCATTTAGTTCAAACCTTTCATTTTCCAGATGAGGAAACTGAGGCCCAGAGGGATTAAGTGACTTTCTCAGTGTCACACAATATTAAGCATCAAGAAGAAGATTCAAAAGCCTCTGAATCCAAATTGATCTCTCTTTTTACTTTACCTCATAAGAATCTTGTCATCTTGGAGAACTGTCTGGCTAATGAAGGAAGGAAGGAGGAAAGAAAGAATAAAAATACAAGGGAAAGAAAGAGAGAGAAAGAAAAAAGTAAGAAAGGAAAAATAATAAAGAAAACATTTAAATGTTCATAGTGCTTTGTGTACATTGAATAATTTCATTTTGATATCTACAGATACTAGGTCATAGCATTACAATCATTTTACATATTAGAAAAGTGAGGTCAAGAGAAAAAAGTAACTTCCCCAAGAGCCTACAATTAGTTAAGCGTTTGCAACAGTATTAGAACTCACATGTTTTTGGCCAATTCCCTGTCTATATCTATTATGCAACACTGTTTCTGAGAGAATTAATTTTTAAAAAGGATGTCTTCCTCTTTAAAAAAGTAGTTAGTTTTTAAAAATTACATAATGATGTCCCACAATAAAAGATGTGAAAAGACACTTTGAAAAGACACTTCCCCATACACACACACACACACACACACACACACACACACGCATATATACCCACATACACATGCATTCCCCATACATACATGTACATACATACGTATGTGTATATAGATATACATACCTATGTATGGGGAAAATTTAGGTGATATGAAAAGTGTATTAATGACATGATAGTTTTCAAGAAGCCTATCAAAGTAAGTTTAAAATCAACTCCAGGGGGGCGGAGACAAGATGGCGGCTGGTAAGCAGGGACTAGAGTGGGCTCCATACCAAGTCCCTCCAAAAACCTATAAAAATGGCTCTGAACCAATTCTAGAATGGCAGAACCCACAGAACAGCAGAGGGAAGCAGGGCTCCAGCCCAGGACAGCCTGGATAGTCTCTGGGTGAGGTCTATCCCACCCGGAGCTGGGAGCTGGGAGCTGGGAGCTGGGAGCTGGGAACGGAGTGGTGCAGAGCCCAGCCTGAGCAGCGTGGAACAACCAAACTTGGAGTCAGGGGATGGGGCCCCTTGTGCCCTGAATATGTCAGCTGCGGCAGTTACTCCTCAACCCACAAACACCAAAGACTGCGGAGAAGGTTAGTGGGAAAAGCTGCTGCAGTGGAAGGAGTTTGTGGTTCGGCGTCCAGCCCCGGGGACAGCTGAGGTGGGTCAGCTACAGTTGCTGCTGCTTCTGGCCCCAGGCCCACCTGGTGGGAGGAATTAAGTGGTGGATCAGAGCAGGAGTGCAAAGCCTGCTGAAGATCTAAGCCCAGCCCGGGCTGGGGATTCTTCAGGAAGGAGTAGTGCTGGTGTGACAGAGCTGGCACCTCCCCCCCAGACGTGGAACATAGAACTCGTTAGTCTACAAGCAGTCATATCCCACTGAAAAACTCAAGGGTCAAGGTAGTTGGTTGGGAATATGGCCAGACAGCGAAAGCACACCTACATTCAGTCTCAGACTTTGGATTCTTTCTTTGGTGATAAAGAAGACCAAAACATACAGCCTAAAGAAGACAACAAAGTCATAAAGCCTACAACAAAAGCCTCCAAGAAAAACAGGAACTGGTCCCAGGCCATGGAAAAGCTCAAAAACATGTTGGAAAAGCAAGTTAGAGAAGTAGAGGAAAAATTGGGAAGAGAAATGAGAAGGATGCGAGAAAACCATGAAAAACAAGTCAATGACTTGCTAAAGGAGACCCAAAAAAATACTGAAAAATACACTGAAGAAAACAACACCTTAAAAAATAGATTAACTCAAATGGCAAAAGAGCTCCAAAAAGCCAATGAGGAGAAGAATGCCTTGAAAGGCAGAATTAGCCAAATGGAAAAGGAAGTCCAAAAGACCACTGAGGAAAATACTACTTTAAAAATTAGATTGGAGCAAGTGGAAGCTAGTGACTTTATGAGAAATCAGGATATTATAAAACAGAACCAAAGGAATGAAAAAATGAAAGACAATGTGAAATATCTTATTGGAAAATCCACTGACCTGGAAAATAGATCCAGGAGAGATAATTTAAAAATTATTGGACTACCTAAAAGCCATGATCAAAAAAAGAGCCTAGATACCATCTTTCAAGAAATTATCAAGGAGAACTGCCCTGATATTCTAGAGCCACAGGGCAAAATAGAAATTTAAAGAATCCATTGATCACCTCCTCAAATAGATTTCAAAAAGAAATCTCCTAGGAATATTGTTGCCAAATTCCAGAGCTCCCAGATCAAGGAGAAAATACTGCAAGCAGCCAGAAAGAAACAATTTGAATATTGTGGAAACCCAATCAGAATAACCCAAGATCTGGCAGCTTCTACATTAAGAGATCGAAGGACTTGGAATGCAATATTCTGGAGGTCAACGTAGCTAGGATTAAAACCTAGAATCACCCACCCAGCAAAACTGAGTATCATACCCCAAGGCAAAATATGGAGTTTCAATAAAATAGAGGACTTTCAAGCTTTCTCAGTGAAAAGACTAGAACTGAATAGAAAATTTGACTTTCAAACACAAGAATAAGAGAAGCATGAAAAGGTAATCAAGAAACAGAAATTGCAAGGGACTTACTAAAGTTGAACTGTTTTGTTTACATTCCTACATGGAAAGATGACTTGTATGATTCAGGAGACCTCAGTATTAGGGTAGCTGAAGGGAATATGCATATATATATATATATATATATATATATATATATATATATATATATATATATATATATATATATATATATATATATATATATATATATATATAGTATATGTATATGTATGTATGTATGTATGTATATATGTATGTATATAGGTGAATGTGTATGTATGTATATATATATAGGTGAATGTGTATGTATGTATATATATATAGGTGAATGTGTATGTATGTGTATGTATGTATGTTTATATATATGTTTATGTGTATATATATATGTAAAAGAGAGAGAGCAGACACAGGGTGAGTTGAAGATGAAGGGAAGATATCTAAAAGAAATAAAATGAAATTAAGGGATGAGAGAGCAACATACTGAGAGAGGGAGATAGGGAGAGATAGAATGGGGTGGATTATCTCGCATAAAGGTGGCAAGAGGAAGCAGTTCTGTGGGAGGAGGGGAGAGGGCAGGTGAGGGGGGAATGAGTGAACCTTGCTCTCATCAGATTTCGCCTGAGGAGGGAATACCATACATACTCAGTTGGGTATCTTACCCCACAGGAAAGAAGAGGGAGGAAGATTAGAAAAAATAAAAGGGGGGGGATGATAGAGGGGAGGGCAGATGGGGGTGGAGGTAATCAAAACAACATTTTGGAAAGGGGACAGGGTCAAGGGAGAAAATTCAATAAAGCGGGATGTGTTGGGAAGGAGCAAAATGTAGTTAGTCTTTCACAACATGAGTACTGTGGAAGGGTTATACATAATGATACACATGTGGCCTAGGTTGAATTGCTCGACTTCTTAGAGAGGGTGGGTGGGAAGGGAAGAGGGGAGAGAATTTGGAACTCAAAGTTTTACAAACAGATATTCAAAAACAAAAAAAAAAGTTTTTTGCATGCAACTAAAAAATAAGATACACAGGCAACGGGGCCTAGAAATTTATCTTGCCCTACGAGAAAGGAAGGGAAAAGGGGATGAGAGGGGAGGGGGGTGATAGAGGGGAGGGCTGACTGGGGAACAGGGCAACCCAGAACATATGCCATCTTGGAGTGGGGGGCAGGGTAGAAATGGGGAGAAAATTTGCAATTCAAACTGTTGTGAAAATCAATGCTGAAAACTAAATATGTTAAATAAATAAATTTAAATTTAAAACAAATAAAAGCAAAAAAAAAAATAAAATCAACTCCAGGTCGACTACAAGAGGCTAAATAGGAGAAAACATCTATTACTCAAGTAATCATTGTTAGGAATTTGCTAGGGCCACTGTATACTGAAAAGGATATTCTCCTACATCAGAGGTGCCAAAGCAAGCAAACATTGAGTCCAGGGAGCCAGATTAAAATCTAATTGAGAAATGTTTAACAAAACAACTAAAGATAGAAAAACATTACATTTTAAAACCAAGTCAATATGTGACCTACAGGGTTCCTTAGGTACAGTTTAATGGTTCCATTTCTATTTTGAGTTTGAAACCATTGTTTTGGTTGATTGTTTGTTGTCCTTTGTACTCGAAGAGGTTCAAGATAGCATCACTATGTTAGGGTAAATGTTCAGTGTATCCAACTATGGCTGATCAGACCAATACAATCTTGGAAGGCTCTACCACAGGTTGGGCACAAGTAGTCCATATAGTCCATATGAAAATTTAGAATGGAGATGTCTCTCCATATGTGCCTCTCACATGTATTTTGAACTACTGCAGTTCTGCTTGGCTAACAGAGCACAGCACCTTTTATGATACAGGCATTACGTGCAGGGCAATCTTGTGCCAGCGTCTCACATGATTTCCATTACTTCCAAAGTTCTTTGGAGACAACTTGAGAATGTCTTTGTCTTGCTTTTTTGGACCTGCATGTGAGTGCTTGCCTTATGTGAGTTCTCTGTAAAATAGTCCTTTTGGCATTTAAACAACGTGGCCAGTTGTCCAGAGTTGCACTCTCTGCAGCAGGGTTTGAATGCTCGGCAGTTTAAGTCTAGAAAAGATCTCAATTTCTATTACATCATATTTCTAGGTGATTTTCAGAATCTTCCTAAGATAATTTAGTTTTCTAGCATGCTCCTGCTATACTTTTCATGGTTAACAGACATACACCAATGAGGCCAGAACAACAGTTCTATAAACCTTCATTTTGAAGCGTCACGTACATTGAGCTAGCCCTGGCAATGTGTGCCTCAACTTGATCATTTATACTTACATCCCTGGAGTGTATATTGCCAAGGTAAGTGAGCTTATACACAGGAATCAGAATTTCTCCATTTGCTGTAACCAATGGCTCCATAAATGAATGATGTGGTGCTGGCTTGTGGAGAACCTTTATTTCCTTGTTGTTAATCATCAGGCCAAACTTAACGAAAGAAGCCCAAACCTGATCCATATTGTGCCATATATCATCTTCAGAGATTTCACTGAATGCACAATAATTTGTGAACAAAAAGTTGCACACCAGCTCTCCCACCTCTTTGTTATTGGCTTATAGCTTTTTCAAGTTAAATAATTTGCCATCTGTTTTCATCCTTGTTGAAGGGATATCACAACATGGCTGAAAACATAATATTTAAAAAGCATGGGAACAAGCACACAGTTCTGCTTCACTCCATTGGTAACTGGGAAAGCACATGAGCATTATATATTATCTATAACTTGCGTACGCATACCAACAGGAAACTAATGTACAATACTGACAAGCATCTATGGGCAATCACTTTTCACCATGATTTTCCACAAACTCCCATAACTGACAATATCAAAGGCAAGCTGGGTGAGAATTACATTTTTATTAATAGGAGGTACCATCCATCATTCAGGGTCACTTTGGTGGATATGATGACAAATCCAGCATCCATGAAGACCAACCGCTCTAAGATGATCCAACACATGGTCTACATCACTCTGAAGTATATTAAAAGTATTAAGTCTTTTCCAGTCTTCCTGAGAGCAATAGATTTGAGAAAGAGAAATTGGTAATAAACACCAAAATTAAGCAACAAGTAAAGCTATATTTGCAAATTATGATAATTAGGATATATAGCATAAGGCAAATATAAATGTTCATTTTAAAAATATCCAATCTCCTAAATTTCCCAAATTTTCCCTGAGGACAGGTGGATTAAATTTTAGCAACCCCTATTCTCCAGTCCTCCAGAGAAGAATCAACTAGAAAAGGAAGAAAAACAGGTGAAAATATTAAGATTAAGCAAAACAAAAAGATTTTTATTTTCAATGCTTTCACATGAAATAGTATGGTTTTATACGGACAGAGTTTATCCAAGAGTCTTTTTCTCTGATCTTCATTATAGTTAGAGTAATCAGCAATACTTGGAGTAAGCCTCCCCAGGCAGGTCTGCTGAAAATTCTTGATGTAGACCTTAAATCAGGGCAAAAACATGTAGGGAAAAAACCAAGGGCCCAGTCAGTAATGTAATCCCCTGCATTGTTGAAATGGCAAGCAAAGTGGGACTTTTTGCTATTTTTTTCTTCTTTTGGAATGCTCCTTAGCACTAAAGCAATCAAGGGCCTTTGATTGAGCCTTGCCTTTGGTTGAATCAAGAGTCTTTGATGACCTGCTTAAGTCACAAGAAAGCCTAAGTCACACGAGTTTGAGTTCCATGATTATGACATCCTCTGTAGGCTGACCCTGAAGAAGAATATATACACTCTGAGGTTAGCAGTTTCCTTGGGGCTCACTCATTGAAAGACTGATCATATGATACCCTGGCTAGCTATTAAGGAGCCCCCAGCTTTGAAAACCCAGATTTTGGTGCTTCTCTCTTTCTGGCAATTACAGGTATATTGCTACGGGCAGACAGTTAGAGGCCTGTCTGTTGATTTGGGTTATTTTCTCTGCAATTTCTGTTTGTATTTTCTCTGAAATTCAGGGTGCTGACTTTTTTCCCCTGAACTGAGTGAATGATGTATGCATGTTTAATTAAAGTGATATTGTAAACCCCTTAAAGTTGCTTTCCTTAGAAAAACAGATCAAAGAATCTGTGCTAGAAGCCCTCCTGTATGCTGGTGTTGTTGGTCTTACACCCCAACAGCAGCTGCTAGTAACATTGTTGTTACAACCATGAAGTTCCCTCGGTCTCTTTTGTATTTCTTATACATAAGAAGCAACAGAACTATCTCTTTCCAATAATTATGTATATACTGGGGGAAAATTTTTTGCCTTTATAGGAAGACTAAATGAGAAAAAAATTAATTCCTCTCTTTAGTTTGCTTCACAGTTGAAATAAAGGAAGGGAAAGCATATCAGGCCACTTAAGGTGGGTCTCCATGCACAGGCTGCCAATCATGGTTTTAAGTTCTTGGTTCATATATTCAACCTGAATAGAACTTTGGGAGAGATAAAAGTAATGAATTCTAGGAGTCACCCCTAGGCAGGTATAAATTTGTGACAGAACGATATCAGTGAAATGAAACCCCCTGAGTCAATGTGAATGGTAGTGCCAAATTGGGACATATTTTTTTGAGAATAATTGTAACCATGGAACTTGCTATAGCTTTGGAACTGGGAAATGCCTTGACACAATGAGTGAGCTGATCAATGACAAGTAGGCAGCCTCTACAGTGTCCAGACTTAAACACACATATGAAATCACTTTGCAAGAGCTCAAAAGGAGTATAATTTAGAAGGTGGCTACAGAAAGTGACAGGATGAAATTCATGCTGATTAAATGCTTGACAAGCAGGCTGAGAGGCAGAAATACATCTGCAACAGGGGTAATACCTGGGGTGACCCATGCCCTTCTAAACATATTAACAATCTCTTGTGTGCCATAATGTCCCCCCACCACATCCCCACAAGTACAGACAGATATATCTGATGACATAAACTCTAAAGGAGGAGTGGTTTGCCTTCCATACTCACCCAGATGCCAAATACTTGCTTGGCATGACAATGCTGTTTCCACTTTTAATATCAGAGTCATTGTAAGGTATAGAGAGGTTAATATTAGCAGAAGCAGAAAGATGATACACATGCGTGAGGAGCTCAAGGGCAGTAAGTTTTGCAGCAGCATCGGCACAATTGCTATTTCCTGAAATCAGGAAAAGATAACAGACCACAGCCAGATCTGTAGATAGAAGTTCACCAGTGTATTGTATCATTGGCAATGACCTGACCAAAAGAAGTCAAGAAATTCCTCTTTAACCACAGCATTCTGATAGCAAGACATCTTCCAGTGGTATAATCAGAGTCCTTGTAGATGGTTGCACTTTGTCTGACAGCCAGACAGTAAGCTTACATAAGTGCAGTTGATTTGATAGCTGGAGCACTGAGAATAGATGGCAGAGAGGCTGATTGTATAGTGTCACAATCAGAAACCAGGAGGTACCTTTGTACTGGATGACATCACTATTAAAAGAGGAACTTATAAAATATAGCACATGGTTAGAATTCTGTTGGGGGTGTCAAAAAGGTCATTGAGGGGTCTCTCACACATGTCAGCAACTGAGGAACAGTCATGGAGGGGATGTTGTAGGAAGGTATATCAGGGAGAAACAAGGCTAGGCTGAGAATTGAACAACACTTTTGAGTCTCATTTTCTTTGCCCAATAAAATCATTTCATTTCTAGCAATTCTTTATCAAAGAAAATTTTACTTAAATGTCTCATAAAGAGAGCCTCAACCTCATGGGACATTGTACTACAACTGAGGTTCTTAAAACCAAATTACATGGCTTTTCTACTAAAAAGGTGTTGGCTGATAAAGTCACAAAGTAGAACGGAGCCCCTGTACCTACTGAACAAAGTAATATGGTAAAAAACAAAGAAAGGGACAAAGGGATTGAGCATGGTCCCCTGAAGATACTCCCTTTGTATACAAAAAGAGAAAAAGTCTTATTGTAATCTGGAAGTCTCAGTGTTAGAGCTTGTAACAGGGCTTTCTTGAGACATGCCAGGGTAGAAAGCCGTTCTGTTTCAAGCTTCAAATAATATAAAAACATTATCTTTGCTTAGGAAAATTAGAAGCTTAGTGACCTCACCAAAGGACTGAATCCACTAGTGGTAATATCTGACTTCTCTCAAAATATCATGTAATTGCCTTTTGGCTGTGGCAACTGACAATTGTGGAAGCTACCCAGGATACAAACTTGAATCAGTTAGTGGACTTAAAAGATGCAAACTGCCTTCCAAGATCTCACAAAGCCCTGTGCCAAAGACAAGATATTAGGCTAAAATTAGGATGACATCTCATCCCAGACACAATCTTACCAAAGAGGCCATGAGCATGTCCCCACTGACCTTTCAGTATTCAGAAACGGATCTTTATACTTCAAAGCCAGTAGGAGGAAGAAGAATGCTTTTGGAGGGGGGCAGGTGGAAGAGAAGGGAATCTCTGAAGGGTTACCGTATTATTTTCCTAAGTTTTTGATCCACAAGACTATCTAGTATCAGGCCAACTAGGGCACATTTGCTCGCCTGGAAAAGTCCAGTGGCAATCAAGAATTTAGAAGAGATGGACAAGTCAACCACAGCATCCCTGCAGAGCCCAACTACAGAACTCCCCTACTTCAAGCTAACAAATGCCTATATAAAGCTCTGATTGTGGAATGCAGTTACCCCTCTTATCTTGTCTTCCCGAAAAGAAATTATAGGTTTGTATGCATGAAGGGAAAAAATGACTCCAGTCAAGAACAATTAGTGATTATGTTGTAGTCACTGGGAGAAAAGTTTCAGAAGAGAAACTACAAGAATTATCACAATGGGGAGGAGAAATCTGCTCTTAGATGTCCTACCTTGCCCTTTTGAGGATAAATGCAAATAATTCTTTATATACAAGTCTTTTCTAGATTCTTCCAATAAGATCTCCACTGATCCACCCCCAGGGATTGGGGTGGGGATTTTTTTTTCTTTTTTTTTAAATTCATTTATCTGTGTGATGTTGGTTCTTAATCACTTGGTCAACAATTATTTATTAAATTCCCTCTATGTGGCAGACATTGTGCTAATTACAGGGAATATAAGCAGTAGTAGAAAGAGAATCTCTGGGGGGCAGAGCCAAGATAGCAGCATGAAAACAGGGACTTTCTTGAACTATGCTCAAATCCCTCCAAACACCAATAAGAAATGACTCTAAAGAAATTCTAGAGCTACAGAACCCACGAACTGACAGAGTGAAACAAGTCTCCAGCCCAAGGTGGCCTTGATGGTCACTGAGAAGGGTTTATCACACTGTACTGGAAACGAGCACAGACCACCATGGCCCACGCCAAGACAAACCAATTTGAAGCAGACTGAGCACAGCAGACCTCAGGGCCCCGAATCACTGAGCTGAGGCATTTTCTAGACTTCTCAACCCACAAAGACCAAAGACAATGCAGCAGGTCAATGGGAAAGTATTGGACCTGAGTGAGAGAATGGCATGATCTGGCCCCAGGCCCAAGGAAGCAGAAGTGGTTGCAGTGGCAGCAGCAGCAGCAGCAGCAGCAGTGGCTGCTTGCAGAGCTCCAGGTCCACAGCTGGTGGGGGGAATCAAGCGGCTGATCAGAGCAAGAGTGCAGGGATCTCTTTCCTGGCACTGAGACAGTTTTCTCTTGCATTGCCCTGCTAGTATCTGGGTTGCAGTCCTGGGTGGCAGTCCTTCCTTGGGGTAGGAGGAGCACTGGGGTGGCAGAACTTGTGGTGGCTGTGGAGAGGGAGTCCTTTTAGTTACATGGCAGAAAGGAGTGCTTGCACTCACAGACCAGAGCACAGCCCAGGAGAGGAGTATCATACTACCTCAGAATAGAAATAGCTCTGAAAACAGCAGTTCAAAACCCCTGACGCTTGGGACAGAGCACTCTGCACTCTGGACTCAGTCATACCCTGACAAAGAGCTCAAAAGTCAAGTAATTGGCTGGGAAAATGAGCAGACAGCATTAAAACAGACAAAACTTCAGAATCTTACTTTTGTGTCAAAGAAGATCAAAAAGTACAGCCAGAAGAAGTCGACAAAGTCAAACATCCTACATCAAAAACCTCCAAGAAACATATGAATTGGTCTCAGGCCACGGAAGAGCTCAAAAAGGATCTGGAAAATCAAGTAAGAGAAGGAGAGGAAAAACTGGAAAGAGAAATGAGAGTGATGCAAGGAAATCATGAAAAACGAATCAACAGCTTGATAAAGGAGACTCCAAAAATTACTGCAGTAAAGAACACCTTAAAAATAGGCTGATTGAAATGGCAAAACAGCTCCAAAAAGCCAATGAGGAGAAGAATGCCTTAGAAGGCAGAATTAGCCAAATGGAAAAGGAGGTCCAAAAGATCACTGAAGAAAATAATGCCTTAAAAATTAGAATGGAGCAAGTGGAAGTTAATGACTTTATGAGAAATCAAGAATTACAAAAATTTTGGTTCTCCAAAAGAATGAAAAAATGGAAGACAATGTGAAATATCTCGTTGGAAAAACCACTGACCTGGAGAATAGATCCAAGAGAGATAATTTTAAAAATATTGTACTACCTAAAACCCATGATCAAAAATAGAGCGTACTTCTCAGCAATACAAGGTTCAAAGACAACTCCAAAGGACTCATGAGGGAGAGAGATATCTACATCCAGAGAAAGAACTATGGAGACTTAATGCAGATTGGGACAACCTGTTTGCTCTTCCTTTTTTCTCTCTTTTTTTTTTTGGTTTGTTTCTTTCTCATGATTAATTCCATTGGTAATGATTCTTCTTTACAATTTGACTATTGTGTAAATAAATTCAATCTGAAGTTACATGTAAAAGATATATCGGATTGTATGCTGTCTTGGGGAGGAAGGGGGGAGAGGGGGAAGAAAATCTGGAACTCAGGATCATGTGGAACTGAGTATTATAAACTAAAAATAAAAAAAATGTTAATAAAAATAGAGCACAGACAACAACTTTCAAGAAATTATCAAGGAGTATTGCCTTGATATTCTAGAACCAGAGGGTAAAATAGAAATTGAAAGAATTCACCAATCGCCTCTTGAAAAAAATTCTGAAAAGAAAACTCCTAGGAATATTATAGCCAAATTCCAGAGTTCCCAGGTCAAGAAGAAAATATTGCAAGCAGCTAGAAAGAAACAATTTGAGTATTGTGGAAATGCAATCAAGATTACATAAGAGCTAGCACCTTATACATTAAGGGATTGAAGGGTTTAGAATATGATATTCTGGAGGTCAAAGGAGCTAGAATTAAAACCAAGAATCGCCTACCCAGCAAAACTGAGTATAGTACTTCAGGGGAAAATACGAATTTTCAATGAAATGGAGGATTTTCAAGCATTCTTGATGATAAGACCGGAGCTGAATAGAAAATTTGACTTTCAAATACAAAAATCAAGAGAAGCATGAAAAGGTAAATAGGAAAGTGAAATCATAAGCGACTTACTAAAGTTAAACTGGTTACATTCTACATGAAAAGATGATATTTGTAACTCACAATACCTTTCTCAGAATTAGGGCAGTTGAAGGGAATATACATACATATATGTGTATATATATATATATATATATATATATATATATATATGTATATATATATATAGACAGAGGGCACAGGGTGAGTTATATGAAGGCATGATATCTAAAAAAAATTAAGGGATGATAGAGGAATATATTAGGAGAAGGAGAACAGGAGAGATAAAATGGGGTAAATCATCTCACATAAAGGTGGCAAGAAAAAGCTGTTATAGTGGAAGGGAAGAGGGGGTAGGTGAAAGGGAATGAGTGAAACTTACTCTCATCAGATTTGGCTTAAGGAAGGAATAACATACACACTGAATTGGGTATCTTACCCTACAGAAAAGTAGGGGAGAAGGGGATAAGAGGGGAGGATGACAGAAAGGAGGGCAAATTGGGAGAGGAGGTAGTCAAAAGCAAACACTTTTGAAAAGGGCTGGGGTCAAAGGAGAAATTTGAATAAAGGGGGACAGGATAGGATGGAAGGAAATATAGTTAGTCTTTTGCAATATGTGTTTTGCATAATTATATATATATAATATTTATATACATTATCTATATTTTATATATATATATATATATATATATATATATATATATATATATATATATATATGTATAGCCTATATTGAATTGCTTGCCTTCTCAAGGAGGATGGGTGGGGAGGGAAGAAGGGAGAGAATTTGGAACTCAAAGTTCTAAAAACAAATGTTAAAAAATTGTTTTTAGATGCAACTGGGAAATAAGATATACAGGTCATGGGGTATAGAAATCTACCTTGCCCTATAAGAAAGTAAGGGGAAATGGGATAAGAGGAGGAAGTGGGGTGATAGAAAGGAGGGCAGATTGGGGAAAAAGACAATCAGAATACATGCCATCTTGGAATGGCGGGGAAGGGTAGAGATGGGGAGAAAATTTTTAACTCAAAATCTTGTGGAAATGAATGTTGAAAACTAAGAATAATTTTTTAAAAATACATAGTTAAAAAAGGAGATTCCCTGCCCTCAAGCAGCTTATGTTATATGGAGGAGGACAGTACATAAAATGAAGCTGAAAATGGGGTGGGATGAGGCTACCAAGGTACTTGGCATGAGAACAGCATAGTATAGAAATTTTGAAGTATAACCTGGAGGGCAATGAGAAATGGCTGACCTGGGCATTCTCCTTAAATGGAAGTTTTGGGAGGAACTATTCAGTCAAGGGCACTTGGACCCTTGGAGACTCAAGTTCAAATCTCACCTTTGACACTTGTCAGCTGTGTGACCTTGGATAAGTGACTCAAATTTCTGGGTTTCAGTTTCTTTATAAAACAAAGTTTTTGGAATAGATGGCTTCTTAGGTTCTTTCCCAATTATAATTTATTTTGTCTCAGTGAAAGGGATGATCAGTTTCTCCTACTTCAAAGGTTGTTACCATAGTGAAAATATTATCTTCCCTTCAGCATGGAAATAACTTAAGCTTTGCTTTATTTTACATGTGCTTAATTTTATTTTTATTCAGCAAAACCCAGATGGAGGTATGTTTGCAATTGACTAGTGCTATCAAGAATGAGACATGGTAGTCTTTGGCTCCTTGACTTATATTGCCTAGTTCATTTGTCTCCCAAGGCTCTGTATCCTATCATAAGCCCTGATGCTATTATTATTTATAACAATGTATTATCCTAAGGTAAGTGTCTGAAGCATGATTGAACCAAGATCTTACTAGACTTAAAGTCCAACATTCTTTCCATTAGGTTATCCTGCCTTTTGGCCAAAATGATAAAATGTCCTTAAGGAAAACAGGAACTCTTCTTCTAAGGCATTACATTCCTTCTCTTACTTCAACACCTATGCTTTAGTTGTCTGAGACATCACATTTAAATGAGGGGATGGAAAGGGACATGGCCCAGTCTTCGGTTTACCTCACGATTTCTCAGATAAAGTTTTCATTTGTCTGATGCTGATTTAGATTCAGAGAGCCCTTTTATCTTATAGATACAAATCGCTTAGTGAGTGGGCCTCATTATAGCGAAGTTTCTAAAAGAGTTGAGAACTAAAAAAAATAAACTATCATTATACATGACAAAAAACATTGGCTTTATTTTATGTCTACGGAGTGGGGTAGACTTCATTCGGTTTCATCACAAGTATCTTAGAGAATGACACTTCAAGCCTGGGAGATCAAAGTTCAAATTCCACTTCTGACAATTGCCAGCTACCTGACTTTGAACTACTTAATCTGCTGGGTTTTAGTTTCCTCGTCTTCAAAATGAGAGGCATGAAGCAAATGCCTTCTTAGATTCCTTCCAGCTAATATCTAATATCTAACTGGACTCAGTCTTTTATGTTATAATCTTACTCTTTCTCTGCACCAATATGATGAATAGTAAAATATCATAGAATAATTGAGAGCTGGAAGGTACCTTACAGTTAATTTATAATGAATTATTTCATTATACAGTTTATACTATGTTCACAAAATATAATCCAGGAGAATGAGCAATTCTTATAGGACTTTGGAAATGACTTATATAATTATAGATTGAGTATAGTGAAAATATTTTTGATTCAGAAAGCCTGAGTTCCAAACAAGGCTCTAGTACTGATGAGTTACATGGTATTGGGCAAGTCAATTCACTTCTCTCAACTTTGACTTCCCCAAATGTCAAGATTCAACCAGATTAGCTTTTAGTTTCCTTTCAGCTCTGAATTCTATGCTGTTATGTTCACAATGGTTCTAGAAGGGATGAATCCTTAGTCTAATATTCTGTGGTATATACTTCTATGGACCTCCTGACCAAATATATAGTGGAAGCTGTAGAGACATACCCATTTCTGTACATCTTTCTGAATTTGTAATCTATTCAGCAATTCTTGGACTACCTGCCCTCTTTGTCTACATCTATATAACCTTAAGGAATGAATTTGTTCATACCTAATTCAGTTATATGCAAGTGTAGAGAAGGTATTTTCCTAAATTCAGTACTGCAAAGAATCACAGACACTTCACTAGGCCAATTACTTACTGGTTGCTTTGTGGGTTGAAAAGAATAAAAAGCAGTACAGCAGCTCTCCAGTTTATTTCCTAGGATATGAAATGGTACTATTACCATTGAATATACCGAATGATTCTCAGGTTTGAATATCTTCAGAATAAGACAATTTTACAATAAGCTTCAGAAATCTGGTCCATTCTACCAAAATATAATGCGACCCTTTCCTGCTATATCACTATTTTGAATTGCTCTCAGTCAATTGACATGATAATTAAGAACTGATAATAAGAAATAGGGAGCCTAAGGCAGGAAATCAACAAGTTAATTTAGTAAAATGGTCTAAGCATCAAGAAACATTTGAAAAAAATATTCTAATCACTAATAAAAGATACACAGATTAAAACAACTCTGAAATATCATTACAAGCCAATGAAATTTGCAAAGTTATTAAAAGATGGATGTACTCATTGCTAGAAAGACTATAACAACAAGGTTTTTTGGAGATGAAACTTCATCACTCTAACTTTGATGGAAAATAGTTTGGAATTTTACTAATTAATGTCTTACTACTGGGTTTATGGCCCAAGGGAGATCAACAACAGGAAGAAAGTTCCCATATATGGGAATATATATCCATAGCAAAAAATGCTCATAAATTATTCTTATAGCAATTTTATAATGGTTTGGAAAATAATGGTATATAAACAAAGCATTATTATGCTGTAAAAATGACACATTTGAGGATTTCACGTATAATGACTGTTTATTACATTGAACATTCTTAGAATTATCCTTCCTAGTACTGGCCAACTACATGGTCTAAGTGAGCATTTGGCTTCATTACAGGTTGACTTTCTGGTTGCTTTGTCGATGTGGTGGCTGAACTTCGAAGGATATAGAAGTGTGTTCTATCACTACACTCCCTATCAGAGTGGTGGAGATGGGCTATGATCTTCCTCTTACTATGCAACTATTCCTTTATGGAGCATGTACTTAACTAGGTAAATATGTAAGGGCTCTTAGCCACCTTTTCTGCTTTATTTTTTATGACCTAAAGAAAGGACTAAAAATCATTTTCAAGATGGACATAAACAGTTTTAGAGGTAATATTGTGAGTTTGACTTTTCTGGAAATACTAAGAACAGTGATTGGCAGTGACTGATGTTGAACTGCAGTAAGAGAAGTTTCTAAATTTTATAAAACAACTACTAATAAGAAAATTGACTTAAGTCTGTTTACTATAGAAGTTGTTTGTACAAAACATAGCCAAGGTAAAATGCAAAACGCTAATCAGCAATACCACAAACTGTTTTGGATTCTGAAAAGGAATAAGTATTTCCCAGAAAATTGTTAATATATTAAGTTACTGAATCCTGTTTGAAGTTTCTTTTTGGCTAAATGCATGCTTACAAGTGTTCTGAGTGTTGTATTCTTTTGGCATGCATGTAATTAAGACCCCTCATCTCCTACTATAAGTCACTCAGGAAAGAGTCAACAAGCGATTTATTAGGTAATTTTTATGTGCCAGCAAGTTCTGGGGATAGACAGAAGTGGGGTGGGGTGGGGCGGGGACGAACAACGAAATAATTGGTCTCTGCACTCAGGAAGCTAGCATTCTTAGGTGAGAGACAATGTATAAATATGTATGAAGACAAATGATACATACAATGTAATTGTAAGTTAATTGCTGAAGAAGTGGCTGGAACTAGGCAGAATGGGAAAGAAACCTCTTGCAGGAGGTGAGAGTCGAGAATAATTATTAGAGAACTCAGGTGTAATAGGAGTCATATAAGGAGACCAATGAAGCTGGATTATTGAGTATGTGGAGGGAAATAAAGTATTTAAAAAAAGTGCTAAGGTACTAAGATACTAGGTGGTAAAGGACTTTAAAAGGCAAGCAGAAATCTTTATCTTTGATCCTGGAGGTAACAGGGAACCACTGGACTTTTAAGAAGAGGAAGGCATGGTCAGACCTGTGCTTTAAATCACTAAAGAGATGCTAAGATGCATAGGATCACTAATCCTCAAATACTCCATCAGAGTTTAGAAATGTAAGACTCTATTAACACAGAAAATGAATTACTCTTAGACTTAACAGAAATCCACAGAGGGACTACCTCCAGAATTCCAGGGATAGATAAGCAGAGGCAGGTAAAGGGCAAAGTTCAGAGGGCTGAACATAGGTTCTTCCTGAAGGTTTGAGGGTAGATGTCCTACCTGGGAGAGCCAGAGCCTAGCCCAGTGGTAATTGTCCTTGAAACCCTAGGTTTCAGTAAAAAGAACTTTGGGGTTTTTTTTTTCTGTGCATCTAGCAGAGCACCCCTATTTTGAGCCCAGAAGCTGCAGCACAGCACATTCCTTTCCTTCCCCTAGGCCCCGCCATGAAAAGCAACTCTTGGGCCTTCTGAGGGGCCAGAATAGCAATTACAGTCAAAGACAAACCATTTCTGGGACCAATCTGATCCTTCTTCAAGCCCAGGCTACAGAAAGCCAAATCTAGAAAACAGCCTCAGGGTATTCCAGGTAGGGTACAGAGATTCCTTAGTGGCCCAAGCCTAGCAACGAGAAAAAGGTATCAGGCAAAATCAACCCTGAGCAATCCCTGACCATGTGATTATTAAAAAAAAAACAGGTTTATATACAAACAAATCTAATGTATCAAAATATAGTAGCAAAAGAAGTAAGTAGGAATGAATATTTGCGAGAAGATTCTTTGCTAAAAGTCTCGTATCTTATGAAGAAAAATAGCATATTTTATGCATATGTGTATATACATAAACTTATATATACATATATGCATATACACACATATATATAGAAAGAGATTTAGATATAGTGAGTATGTGTATGTGCATATGTATATATTTATATAGAATTGAAAGCAATTGCTCAAAGGATAAATAATCAAAGAATTAGAGCAGAAAAATAGAGAAACACAAATTAAAGTAACTGAGCTCTTACCTTATATTAATCAATAAAATTGGCAAAGATGACAAAAAGAAAAAAAAAACGTTGGAAGGTTTGTGAAAAGACAGTTATGGGGCAGTTATGTGGCACAGTAAATAGAATTCTGGCCTTGCAGTCAGGAGGACCTGAGCTCAAATTCGGCCTCAGACACTTGACACTTACTGGTTAGGTGACCTTGGGTAAGTCACTTAACATCAATTACCTTGCCTTCCACCCTCACAAAAAAAAGACAGTTATATTACCGCATTGTTTGTGGAGATCTGAATTAGTCCAGTCATTTCTGAAAGCAATTTGGAACTCTGACAAAAAAAAAGCTGCTTAAGTGTGTGTACCCTTTGACCTAGATATAACTTTAGGGGCTCATGCCCCTCCCAAGGAAGTAAAAAGAGGGGGACATTTATGTTTAAAGATATTTATTTCTTATTTGTAGTTCGTTTATGGTTCATTTTATGAGGTCCAAATTGCAAACTAGTGATTTGTCGTTTTATTGGGGAATAACTAAAGAAATTGTTGTATGTAAATGTAATATAATATTACTTTCTTTCATAAGAAATACTGAAATTGACAGTTTCAGGGGAAACTGCACAAGACCTCTATGAAATGATACAGAGTGAAGTGAGCACAACAAAGAGGACCATTTAAATAGTGATATAATTACAGAGAGAAACAACTTTAAATTTCCTAGATGTCTGACCATTCAGTCAACTAGCATTTAACCACTTTTTCTACTCCAGTATCTGTGGTAAGCAGCCTTTAATGCACTGATACACTATAAGTACAAAAAAAAATAAAGATGAAATATACAGAGCAAGAGGGGAGGGGAGGGTGGATGGGGGGAAGGGTAAGAGGGACAAACTAAAGAAGAAAAGAGGAATCCATTTAGGGGTTTAGTTGACTTGGAAATTTGTGTTTCCATATTACGGAGCTTTTTATTTTTAGGTTTCCTTTTCCTTTTCCTTTCTGAATGAGAGTAGGTAAGTGGGAGGCCCAGATTAAGAATGATTTAAATTATTTTAAAAAGAAAAATTCATCGCAATAAAAATCAGGTTTCTCCTCATACTCATTAAATTGGTAAATATAAGAAAAGAAGATATTGTTTCATGTTGGAGTGGCTTGTAGTAAGATACACACATTAAATCAAGATTGGTGGATGTGTGTAATGAGCCAAGCAATCTGGAAAGAAAACATTTGGAATTATGTGTAAAAAACAAACAAACTCAAAACCAAAAAAAAAAGTTAATAAATTGTTCTTACCGTCTGCATTGATTCTATACTTCACATAAGGATATATATTTAATACATTTACAAAAGGCAAAACTCCATATGCATCAAAATAATTATGTCAAATCTTTTTTGAGTAGCAAAAATGAAAAACAAATAAAACAAAAAAACCCTGAAACATGATTATAAAATTGCCAAAAAAGCTATATAATTTGAATATAGTTTGATATGACTATGCTCTAAGGAATGGGCAATATGACAAATATAGAAAAGCATGAGAAGGACTAAAGGAAATTAAGCAGAACTGGGAAACAATATAAAAAATGCTTGCAAAAAAAATGTAGCTAGAATTAGCAACACATGATAAATCAATTGAAATAGGATTATGAGAGTACAATAACCAAACTTGACCACAAAGAAAATATGTAACAAAGTGTTTCTATTAATTCTGTTTTTGTTGATTTGCCTTTTCATTTCACTTCATTTCATTTTATTTGATTATAAGGAATTGTTCTCTAAGAAGACAAGGAAGAGAGAGGGATACATGAGAAAATGTAGATCATGGAAATACATATATTATATATATATATATATATATATATATACACGTACACATACATACATACATATATGCACACACACAAACATACACATATATGCATATATGTTCATGTATATGTATGTGTATATGCATATGTGTGTATATACATACATCAATAAATTATTTTGAAAAGCTATCTACTGTATATAAATTATTGACTAGATTTTGATGTTCAGAGGCAGCTATTAGAATAGTCATTGTCTTCTATGTTTCTCTTGGCCTCAAGAACTTCTATTCTATTGCTTTATATTACTCCATTGTGTTATACTTTACAAAATGCCAAACCTTATTCTCATTTAAGTGTCATGGAACATGTTTGTCAAATGCAAATAATTATATTAATAAATGAGCCTCCTCCATTTTTTCCTTACCTGCTTTGTATTGAAACAAATTAAATTTAAATTAATATTCATGAAATTCCTATTATGTACAAAACAGTATCAATTTTTTGATAAAAAATTAAATTTTAAGATAAGCAACATGGAAGCAAAGAAGGATGAAGTAGGATTTGTAGTGAAGAAACAATTGGTATGCATTGTAGTGTATCATCTGGAGGTTGAAATGTTGGAGAACACTTGGGAGTAATTAAATTTCTATACCTTATCTGGAGTGACCATTAAAGAAGGAAGTGGTATTTGTGGATCAGTTTCTAAAGAATCTGGCTCATAGCCCTTTCCTTTGTAATTCTATGTGTTTTAAATGAGTAGTAATTTGAAATTCATGAGCCTAAAGTTTTTTTTTTCCTAGCATTAAATTTATGTAGTGAATTTCATACATAATAGTTAATAACTGTCGAAGGGACAGTGTTTAATAGTAAATCAGACTAAGAACACATATGGGAACTCATATTATTCTACTCTGTGTTTTTCCATAACATTTTTAGGCAAAGTATATTATAAGTTTGTGGCTATAACATGGTAATTCTCTCAGTGTAAATTACTCCCTGGAAGCCAGTGGGGTTTTCTCAGAGGTACTTTAACTCTTTCAATCCATTTAGTAACTTATTACTATAGCACACTAAATAGCAGCTTAGTGGTCCCAACAAGCAGCAACTCAGAAGTCAACATCAGTGTTTCCTGGGCACTTGGGATGATCTCCCTACTATGCCTTTTATTTTTCTGCCTTCATACCTTTTCTCATTTTCTTCTTTCAACCTCAAATGTGCTCACCTTTAAGCATTTTTAAAAACATTCTTTCAGCAGCTGAAGGTCCACTTTCTCCTTCAAGCTTTCTCCAATCTTATTGTAAACATCAAATGAGATGCAAAATTGTTTGCAAACTTTAAAAAGGTTATATAAATGTTACTAATAACAAGAAGCCAAGTTATTCTTATTCTTATTATGTCCACAACTAGAAGTTATGTCTCTTTTCTCTAATCCCTTCCTCTTTTACTTGATACCATAAAAAATATTAATCTGAGGATACGATTTTCCACGTAAAGTGACATCTTCATTGAGATGACTGATCTTTGATATAGCATAAACTAGTCACCTGGTCAAGTTAATATCTTTCGAGGGTGAGGCCATTATTCTGCCTCTTAAGTCACCTTCCTATAAAAAGGAGTGGATACCTTTATTAGATGAATCCTAACCTGAAAAAATTCTGGCCATTGAGGATTACAACCAAATCTTGATTTAGAGGCTTATATAAGATCATATCAGAAAACAAGAGAATGAAGAGAATCTGGACTGAATCTGAGCATTGCATACACACACACACACACACACACACACACACACACGCACACACAAACTGATTGGGTTCCTGAGGAATAAAAGTTGATATCAGCTCATCTGCACAAAGTCCTTCTCCTCCAGTACCACTGCAACCAAAAAGCCCTCAGGTCAGGAGATGGCCAACTTGGAGAGGAAGCAACAGAAAAGTCATGGAGCTCCCAGAACGAGTCATATTGCCCAAGATGCCAGAACCACATCACCTGAAAGATGGTAGTAACTGGGAGGCAGCCATCTGGTAATAAATTCAGAGACCCAGCTTCCTAGAGAGAGGAAAGGGTATATCCGGACAATGATTAATTCTTGGACCTAGCCACTTAAAAACCAAATAAGAAAAACAAAGGGCTCTGAGTATAGATACAATGAAAAGGAGATAGATTTATCTACCTACCAAAATTATGTAATTTCCTTTCAGGTTAGCCTAAAATCTTCAAGTAGTTTTATAATACTAGGAGACTATATAACCCAGTAGAAAAAAGCACTGAGTTTTGAGTGCTAGAACTATACAATTGCAAGTTCTACCATTTACCATGATGTGATCTTGAGGAATAAACTTAGGCTCATCTTTAACTTAAGAAATTATCATAGATAACAGAGAAATTGCTTTATGTCCAGACCTCTTTAATCCTTGGTTTAAATGTACAGGTCGCCTGTGGAGCATCAACCAGGAGGATGAAGGGTTATTTATTGGTATCAGAAGAGCTTCCTTTACTAATATCGTAAATGTGGATGATTGTATACAAAGAGAGGAAAAATATTGAAAGGTCCAGGGCTCCTCTGATTCCTTTGTATTTTCATTTCTCAAACTTTTCCTTGCCTACACCAAGTTCCAAAGAACTTATCTGGACCTCTTTCTGCATCTGCAAATGAGAATAATTTTGGCCACCTACCAGTTAGGGATATTGTGAGGCTTGATATAATGTATGTGGAAATATTTTGAATATTGTAAAGTACTATATGAATGCATGTTCTTATTAAAAAAAGCTGTGCAAAATGAGTTAAAGGGAAAGACGCATGGTACATAGCCAAAATACTGACTGTAGCCCATAAGCAATAAATGATAAAGATGGGAATTTGAATAATGGCAATAAGAACATGGAGACAGGATGAATCTGAGAGTTGTCATATGGTAATAATTGATGATCCCATACATTAGTTTTAAGATATAAAGAAGATAGAAGAGGTAACTGCTACTTTTTCTAATAATGTACTGGGTGGGAGGTTATCCAACTGCATGTACTCTGGTGAAATATTTTGGGAGCAGAGAAGATAGCTCTTCAAATTAAGAGGAAAGTCTGAAATTCATTAGTTAAAATGGGTAAGAAATTAATGTGTAAGCAGATAAAATCTGATGACTACAATATAGATATAATAGTAATTTTTTGATACTGTGCCACTCTTGTAATTAAATGAATTGTACCTGCTTCCCCCGCCAAAAAAAGAAAAATGAAACAAAGCAAAGCAAAACAAATCACCTGGATAAAAACAAACAAAAACTCACATAGTTCCACCCTAGTAATTCCTTGTCTCTCTCTCTCTCTAATAGGCAAAAAATGTTGCTTCCCACTACTATGACTGTGTAAGACCAATAACACCAGCACACAGGAGGGCTGACACCCCGGTTCTTTAATCTGCTTTTCTAAGGAAAGGAACTTTAAGGGGTTAACAATCTCACTTTAATCAAACATACATATATCGTTCACTTAGTTCAGGGAGAAAAGCCAGCACCTGAACTTCAGAGCAAATACGAACAAAAATTACAAACAGAAACAATACAACAGAATAAACACACACAGTGTGAACAAACAGACCTCTAGCTTTCTAACCAAAGAATGACATAGTTGCCAGAAGGAGAGGCACCAACATCTGGGTTTTCAAAGCCAGGGGGCTCCAGCAGCTACCCGGAGTTTTGTCTGGTTAAATCACATGACACTCTTCCAGAGAGAGCCCCAAACAAATGCTAACCCCTGAGTTTATATACCATGTTCAGGGTCAAAGGGTATCACAACCATGCTACTCAAACCCATGTGAACCTGGCTTTCTTGTTTCTTAAGCAGTTCATGAAAGACTCCAGATTAATCAAAGAAAATAGGTCAGACTCATCAAAGGCACTTGATTAACTCAGTGCTCCAAAAGATAAAACAGTAAAAAAAAAAAAGTCCCACCTTAATTACCATTACAGATTGGATCTTAGGTTTGTTAGGGAAAAAAGGACTAACTACCATCCCCCAAAGTAGGAACAATTAGTTATTGTTATTGGTAGAGACTGAAGAGAAGTGAAGATTTATCGTTCTGTTCAACAACCAATCTTCCAAAATGCAAGAATTTTCTTCCCCTGTATCTGTGATTTCAGCAGTGCAGGAAATGTCCAAGATGAATAAGCTCCACTGAGAGATTGTTAACTCCTCTCTAACTTATAGACTTACAAAATTGAATGGGATCAGTGGGTGGTTGTGGGTTGCCTATGTTCACCCAGTGTGTAGCAGAAGCAGGACTCAGACCCAGGCCTTTCCAATGCCAAAACCAGCACTCAATTTACTATGTTCATGTTGCTTCTAAACATCCAAAGACTGGGTAGGATTGAAGATTATATTTAAATAACCAAAAATCACAGGGGTCTTTTAAAAAAATCTGTTATTTAGTTTTACAATTTTCTATGAAAATCATCATTCCAATGTGCTTACATGTAGTATATTTTGCAGACAGTGCCCATTTGTTAATAGGCACCTGGGATAAATACAATAAATATAATATAAATATAAATAAATATTATATAGTAATATAAATATAAATAAATGGGAAAAAGTTAATTTTATATTTTCTGAGTGTATATTTTGAAAGAATACTATATGCTGTAAGTATACAATATATATGCATATATGTACTATGTGTATCATATAAATATGTGTATATATGTATGTATGTGTATGTATGTGTGTACATATATACACACTCTATAACATACATACTCCTCCATACATACTCATAACATTTCCTAAAAGCATCTTATAGGGCCACTAAAATGCAGGCATAATCAATATACAATCATCTGGGGGGGGGAATCAAGGTTGGATATAGCTAGATAGTTAGATATAGATATCAGCTAGATTAAAATATGTGGGTATTTAATACAGGTTGTCAACTTTCCTACAGATATCTCTAATAAGGAGGTGAGTGTAGTAGGGAAAGATGTTGAGAAAACATTGAACATGTTAACAATTCCTTGTAATTCTTGTCCAAATTGCTTCAGAAACAGAAACATGAGCATTTGCCAAAATGTTAGCTGAAGCAGGAAGTTGTATCTCATTGTGACTGCAATTGTTAGAAAGCCTGAGTGATATAGATATTGTGCAGAATAATTTCATCTGACTGGTGGATTTTTCTTGCTGTGCCTGGGGATGCAGTTGGTCCACACTTTGGAACAGGAATCACAAAGCAGGTGGAGCTGATTAGAAGAAAAGAAAGCGTACACATTCACATGTGTTTTAACAAAAAGGCAACAAAATTCTTCATATGCTTAAACTTTAGTTTAAAATATGGCCTGAATGACATTGACATTATACATTGTTAACTGTAAGTATTGGGTGAATTTAGGGCAGAAGTCTTGGCATGGAACAAAATGAGTTTTGATGAATGAAGCAAACAGTTCCACTAGAGTAGAATATTTGATAGGCATGGTGATCTAAATTAATTACATTATCTTCTTAATTTTAATTAATTTTATTCTGAATTTTTAAGCTTATATGTTGAAAACACAGTAAACTCCCCCAAGTTGACCTTTTTTAAATGATTCTGCCTAAAACTTAATATTACTTATCTAAAAATATTTTTATGAAAAAGTATAAAAGACTTTTCAAAACTTACTTATTGATGTCTCTTGCAAAATGGCATTGGATTTTATTATTATTTAAATGACTTATTCTTGATCTTTGCTTATGTAGTGTAACTTCCTTGGGTTTATCACCTTTAATGGGGTTCTTCATTTGTACTCATTTATATTTGTTAGGGAAATTCTTGTGCTTTAGGAGGTGATAAACATTGTTCCCTAAAAATAACCAAATGTTGACAATGTTTGCTGCAAATGTGAGCAGGTAATTTTTTTCTGTAAGACCTGCCATTACAAATTCTTGGGCAGTAAAGTGGAAGTGTCCCTTCTAAGTGCTGTCTTCTGGAGGGATTCTATTTTAAAGACACTTTTTAATGATATTATTGCAAAGTTGACTAGATAGATTTTCCACATTTCCTCCAATAGCAATAAACTTTGTTCCTAGATGCAAGACCTATAATATATTTTATCACAAAAATACCCCCCATTTAGAGAACACTTACCCATTGATTTAGATGTTTCTAAAAGTAGTTGTGAACAGGCCCAATTCTCCAATAAGGGAAATAGGAATCTAGGAGCAATATGAACATTAAAAAAGGCAAGTTTCACAAGTCACATTTTTTTCTGCCCTTTGATTCAACAATGGAATGAATTATCTATTAAAACACATTTTCAACGACACATCATCAATGGATTCTACACTGATGTCAACCATCAGGAAAGTAAGATCACAACTATATGATGTAACATTATTTTTAGTGGCCTGTAGGTTCCAGGGTATTTAACTAGCATGAGAAGTGACTGAATTCATTGTGTCAATGGAAATAAGACCTTAGTGAGTTCCAGTTACATTTTGATCTTTGTGTATAGAAACTTTAAGAATTCATTCTTTGAAATGTCCAGATGATTTTTAGGGAGTTTTGTGAAGAACCAGTACCTAGAACCAGACCCTACATTCACTAGCTCTGTTCCACTGCTCCTTTATATCAAGGTGCAAAAAGCAGTATTGTTTTCATTATGGATATAATAAATCTCTATGTTACATTGCTTGTAGAGTGGACTAGGCTCATCCTCTTGATCTGGTTTTTTTTTGTACTCAGAAGAAGAGTAAATAACAGGTTTTACTTGTTTGTTTTGTACCAGGAGCAAGTGGTAGTGGTGTGGTGGCAAACCTGAATAGGCTGAGAACAGATCTGGAAGACACTGGTACAACTGCTAAGTATATGGCAAAGAAAAAAGATGTGTCTTGGGATGGTATAAGTCATCACACTGTACATTTCCTGCCACTTAGCAAATCGCCAACATACAAATTGTAATTATATTTGTTGCCTACTCAATGCAATTCAAAAGACATATACTAGAAACTAGGGATTCAAAAACAAAAAAAAAATGGAATTGTCCCAGACCTGGAGGATTTTCCATCCTATTTGGATATACAACACATACGTAGACAAGTAAGTACAAAGATTACATCAAGTTAAGCAAAATAATTTCAATAAAAGGTAGTGTTAACAAGTAGGGGCTTGCTTGTGATGGCAATCTTTCCACAGAGGGTAGCACCTAGTTAAGGAAGCTAGGTATTCCAGGAAATAGAGGTGAGGAGGTTGCACATATGCAGTTCAAAAGTAGTAGTTGTTAGATTTAAACACCTTATTATCCCTGACTTCTCAGTTTAGCTTCACTTGTATATGGCATTTTGCAAAATTTTGTGCTAATAAATGCTAGTCTCTTTTCTGAGAGTCAGTACAGAAAAGCAGACTACAACCTCAAGTGAATAAATTAAAAGCTCTGATGAGAAACAAATATGCTAGTTTGTTTGCGAAGCCTAACAAAACTGAGTTTATGTATTTGAAAATTGAAATTAACATTTTTATCTAATCCTCATGATTTTTTTCACCTTGGTTTTGCTATATATGGGACATATCTTCCTGTAAATGCATCATTTTATGCTCTGTAGGCTCAAATTAAATGTCAAATAGCTTCAAAAGCCATTTTAATTGCTAAAATGAAGAGACAACACACATCAAAGAGTCTTTATTTTTTTCGTGCTGAAGTGTACATCACTTTTTCTTATGCCAATTTAGAGCTGTTACTTTTCACATTCATTGGGCAATCCTTGTGAAAGTCTAATAAGGAACTAGATTATTCATTTTCAAGACAGAAAAAATAATATAAGAATTTACTAAATAAGAGAAAAATAACAACAGCTTAAAACAAAGTTTTTCAACATTTACACTTTTATTTGGGGTCCCAGGCACCATGATATATTAGACAGAAAGATGGCCTTAGAATCATAAAGACATGATTTCAAATTTTGACTCTAATGATTGCTATCTTGTGAACATGGCTCATCGTTTAACAATTTCGTGCCCCAGGGAACTCAATAGATCTTTAATTTGTAGATGAGTGGATGATCACAATATTGAAGAGAATTTCCAGTATGGAAGCTGCCTATACCAATAAAACCCTAAGTTGTTAAACCTGCTGCCCTCTTTCCCTATTGAATTATTATTATTGTATAACTTAAGGGAACTTTTAAAAATAGTCATTTGCCTAAGATGTATCATCATAGTCTATCATGTGTCTATTTTTTTCCTTACTAATTCTTTAAAGGTAGTTTGAGAGAGGAACCTATTTCCTGTCTTTCTAGAAGGAATTATTTCCCATTCATCGAGTTTAGTTTTGGGTTTTACCCCAAGGCTGAAATGATTTTGTGAAACTGAATTGGGGTAGGGTGGGGGTGTGGAGGCAGAACCAAGATGGTGGAGTAAAAGCAGGGACTTGCTTGAGCTCTCCTCCAAACCCTTCCAAATACGCATAAAATGATTCTAAGTAAATTCAAGAGCAGCAAAACCCACAAAATGACAGGGTGAAACAAGTTTCCATCCCAAGACAACCTAGAAGGTCAACAGGAAAGATCTGTTGTACCAGGCTAGGAGAGGAACACAGTTCACCATGGGACATTGAAGCACGGACAAGGTCCTAGCAAACCTACAGCAGGGCACAGGGGATTGAATCAGTGGAAGTAGTGGCAGTTTCCAGACTTCTCAATCCACAAACATCAAAGACAATTTAGAAGATCAATAGAAAAGTTCTGTTCGACCTGGGTGAGATAGGGGGTAGCAGCAGCTGCTGCTGCTTCCAGAGCTTTGCCCCTATAGATGCTGGGGGGATCAAATGGCTGATCAGAGGGGGATTACAGGATCCCTTTGCTGACACTGAAGCAAATTTCTCTTGCTTTGTGCATGCTTGGATCTGGGTCACAGTACTGGGTGGTGGTCCTGGGGAAAAGAGAAGCACTAGCATGGCAGAGCTTGTGGTGGTGGTGAAGAGAGAATCTTCCTCACAATTCCAATGTAGAAAGGAGGCTTGTGGTCACTCACAAACCAAAGCACAGACCAGGAGAAAAGTAAACACCTCTCCTTTCATCATACCACCTTGGAAAAACTGAAAATTAACAGGTTCTTAGAAATATCTCTGAAAACAGATGCACAACTTGGGACAGTATGCCCTCCACCCTGGAAACAGAGTCCTACCTTAACAAAGAGTTAAAAAGTCAAGTAATTGATTGGGAACATGAGCAAACAGGGAAAATTTTAGACTATAGAATCTTACTTTGTTGACAAAGAAGATCAAAACATACAACCAGAAGAAGACAACAAAGTCAAAACTCCTACATCAAAAGACTCCAAGAAAAATGTGAATTGGTTGCAGTCTGTGAGGGGCCTCAAAAATGATTTTGAAAATCAAGTATGAGAAGTAGAGGAAAAACTGGGAAGAGAAATGAGAGGGACACAGGAAAATCATAAAAACGAGTCAACAGTTTGATAAAGGAGACTCCCCGAAATACTGAAGAAAATAACACCTTAAAAAAGAGACTAACCCAAATAGCAAAAAAGGTCCAAAAAGCCAGTGAAGAGAATAATGCTTTAAAAATCCGAATTGGCCAAATGGAAAAGGAGGGCCAAAATATCACTGAAGAAAACAATTTGTTAAAAATTAAAATGGAGCAAATGGAAGCTAATGGCTCTATGAGAAATCATGAAATTATAAAACAAAACCAAAAGAATGAAAAAATAGAAGATAATGCGAAATATCTCATTGGAAAAAACCATTGACCTGGAAAATAGATCCAGGAGAGATAATTTTAAAATTATTGGGGTATCTGAATACCATGATCAAAAAAAGAGCCTAGACATCATCTTTCAAGAAATTATCAAGGAAAACTGGCTTGATATCTTAGAAGCAAAGGGTAAAATATAAATTGAAAAAATCCACTGACAACCCCCTGAAAGAGATCCCCAAAGAAAAAAAAAATCCTAGGAATATTGTAGCCAAATTCTAGAGTCCTCTGGTCAAGGAGAAAATATTGCAAGCAGACAGAAACACTTCAGGTATTGCGGAATCATAATCAGGATAGCACAAGATTTAGCTCCTCCTGCATTAAGGGTTTGGAGGGTTTGGAATATTATATTCCAGATGTCAAATCAGCTGGGATTAAAACCATGAGTCCCCTGCCCAGCAAAACTGAGTACAATACTGGAGGGGAAAAAATTGGATATTCAATGAAAAAGAGGACTTTCAAGCATTCTTATTGAAAAGCCCAGAGCTGAACAGGAAATTTGACTTTCACATACAAGAATCAAGAGAATCATGAAAAGGTAAACAGCAAAGAGAAATCATCAGGGACTTATTAAAGTTGAATTGTTTGCATTCCTACATGGAAAGATTATATTTGTAACTCATAAGACCTTTGTCAGTATTAGGCTGTGTGTGTGTAAACATATATGTACATAAATGTACATAAATACATATCTAAAAAACTTAAGGGGTGAGAGAGTAGTGTACTTGGAGAAGGAGAAAGAAATAGAATGGGGTAAATTATCTCACATAATATAGGCAAAAAAGCTGTTACAGTGGAGGAGAAGAGGGGGAAGGTAAGAAGAAATGAGTGAACCTTACTCTCATCAGTTTTGGTTTAAGAAGGGAATAACATACACGCTGAATTGGGTATGGAAAATCTTTCTTACTCTACAGGAAAGTGTGTGTGGGGGGAAGTGATGGAGGGATGATAAAAGGAAGGGCAGATTGGAGAAGGGGGTAATCAGAAGGAAACACTTTTGAAGAAGGATAGGATCAAAGGAGAGAATAGAATAAATAGGGGGCAGTATAGGATGGAGGGAAATATAGTTAGTCTTTCACAACATGACTATTATGGAAGGGTTTTGCATGACTACACATATGTAACCTTTATTGAATTGCTTGCCTTCTCAATGAAGGCTATGGGGAGGGAGGAAGGGAGAGAATTTGAAATTCAAAGTTTTAAAAACAAAAGTTAAAAATTGTTTTTATATGCAACTGGGAAATAAGATATACTGGCAATGGGGTACAGAAATCTACCTTGCCCTACAGGAAAATAGAAGGGGAAGAGGATAAGAGAAGGATGGTGGAGGGCAGATTGAAGGAAGGGGTAATCAGAATGCACACTGTCTTGGGATGGGGGGAGGGCATAAATAGGGAGAAAATTTGGAACTCAAAATCTTGTGGAAGTAAATGTTGAAAACTAAAAATAAATTAATAATAAAAAATTTAAAAAGGAACTTGATATTGTCCTTTACTTTGAAAGTCTTTACTTTCAAATATTTCTTCCATCTCTTACAGGTAGCCTTCTTCTCCATTCTTCCTTATCTTGAAGTTTTTGCTTCTATAGTATTCCTGAGAAACAAAACACTGACCAGAATTCCACTTCCAAAGGAATGAGCTTCTGGAAAGAACTGGGGACTTTCTTTCCCACATTAATACAGGAGTATAAATTATGTTATCCTGGTCACTAGTTTGGAAAACAGAGTAGAGGTCTTGAGAGAATGAGGCAATTAGATTTTAATGGGGATGGGGAAAGATTAGATAATAATTAGATTTGGCCTAAAGGGTAATTAGATGCCTCATAAGACAATGAGTTCCTTGACACTTAAGGTTTTCACATAGTTAGTTGCTCATATAAGGGTAATTTGGTCAGATATCTTCCTCAACTTGATGAACCTCTCAATCTATTTGGAGAGATTAGATAATGGCCCTCTGTCTAAACGGAACCTCTCCTGGAGGGAGATATACATACTACACACTGGCTTAGCACATCTCTTGGGATTGGTTCCCTGGGACTGAGTAACTGAGTATCCCAACTGAGAATCAGTAGGGAAAAGGGATGGCCTTTTGTCAGAAGACCCTTCTTACAGGCCATATAAAAGTTAGTTGAAACACCACCTCAGTTACTTTTTTGGCTAGATTCCTCTCTCTTAGGATCCCAGGCTTGACTATGGTATTGGGGAAAATATTCACCCTTTCTCTTCCTCCCTAGCGGAAGGGATAGTTTTCAGGAAAAGCGTCCCATAAGCCTGATTGAAGGAGTTGCCAGACTTCTAGTTTCTAACCTCCTTGATCTGTCTTTCTGCTTCTTTTTCAGTACTTAAGCCATTGACTAGACTAGGTACCGAGTGATGTTTCTCATGGTCTTCATATTTACATTATGGGTAAATTCAACTTTTAGAATTCACAAGTTTGGAAGTTCCAAGGTGTATTATTTTAGTTTTAGCTAGGTTGGGTGAGTTCAAATATAAAGAAAGAGAGCACACAATAAGACAGAGAAAAGCAAAGCAAGACAACTTTATAGAGAGACCATATTTATAACAAAAAAAGGGGGCTGTGGGGAAGATAGCAAAAGGTCATTTATGAAGAAGCCGCAGGAAACACAGCAAGTAAAGTTTCTTGGGTTTTTATTAGGGTTCTTATTTAGGCTACACAGGACAAGGTATTGGAAGTCATGGAGAAATGATAATAGTCCTGGGGGCTAGTGCTGATTCATTCTAGTGGACAGTAAGGGAAGACTCCTAGGAGATTGTCCCTTGGTTAATGTTCAAACTTGTCACAAGCTGGAAAGGGGCTTTCAGCCATTACTGTTGATCTAAATTTAATATTCCAGCTTCCACAGGGCTTTTTTTTCCTTTACTAATGATGGTACTGAGGTACTTACATTGAGTGCTAGTATTGGGACACTGGACTTTTTAGAAGGTGAAGATTTCTTAAACGTTGTGTTCCTTGGAGTATTAAGAGAATTTCCAATGTGACTTTTGCAATTAGAAAAAGTAACATCATATCACGGGACCTGCCTCCAAAACATTATTTTAGATTGTTCTTACAGGACAGGTATGAAGTCAACAAAAAATATTTATTAAGCAACCCTCAAAGTGTTTTTGCTTTAGGTCGAAGGAGTCTAATAGGATTTGCAAGTGCTTTAAGTTTCCTTATTTGTTCCTTTGAATGCTTTGTCTCATACTATAAATTTCCTGTGTTAGCTGAAATAAAAGTTGCCACAGATTCTATACACACATTGTACATTTGAATACTTTGTGGAATCAGGGACTCTGTCACCTCCATTCCTAAAAATCTAGAAGCAACTATACCTAACCTTTGTTTTAGAGAATTCCTTTGGGAGAGGGGATTCCAGGGTGAAAGTCATGAGCCAGTTTGATAACCTGATTTTCTAGGGGTTAGACCCCATAGATCATACCTGGTCCCTGCACAAACAGAGTCCTTAAGACAGGGAGGAAAAGAGCTGAGCCACAGGGTTCACCCATTTTCTGAAGATGTTGTAGGACAAGATGATCTGTGAGGTCAAGTTGGACCCAAGGATATGTGAATCTTTAATCTAATGGGGGAAGCCATGAGCAGGGGAAGTAGAAGAATTTCTGAAGTGGGAAATGAAATATTTGTGTTAAGATTCAAACTGAATAACTGAATGTTATGAGATAAAATATTGGTGTAACTGAGGAGACTTGGGTTAACTCCCTCACAGTCTCACAACACAGGCTGGGATTGTTATGAGTAGAGAAGTGATGGAACATATCTGAGACAGTTAATCTTGCCCCCAGGTAGATTGATTTTTTTCATTTTATATTTTTCAAGTAATGTTGTGCACAATTTTGTTGCCAGGGTATGCACAATTGGAAGTACAGACCCATAAATACATAGTGTAATTAACAGTTAAAAATAAAATACTATGACAGGGATGAGGCAGAGGAAGGACCAATGTACTTTTCCTGATGTAGTTGATAGAAAAAATGATGGGAGATTTTCCCTCATTTCAGGAGTTTCTCCATCTATTTCTAATATTGATTTGGCCAAGTCAGCTTTGGCTTCCATGATTGTGATGGTCTCATGACTTCCAGTGGAGACACACACAGACACACACACACACACACACACTCACACACACACACACACACACTCACACAAGCCAGTGAGACTGGCTCATTGGACTGGACAATGGACGGTGTAGGCATGGCCTCAGTGAGACGAGTGAGCCCTGCAGATGTAGAGAGGGTGGTGGCTGAGAACAGGGGACTAGCTTCCCTCACCTCAGTCCCCCAAGGGTTCATCCTCTAAGTTGCTCACTACCAGGCTAGACCTAGATAGAGGCCTTAGTCCAGAAAGTCATGCAAGGGCTATGGAGTGGGTCAGAAATGGGAGCTCTTGGAGATGGAGCCGAGATGGCAGAGTAAAGGCAGGAACTCACCTGAGCTCTCCCCAAAACCTTTCTCTAAACAAATTCTAGAGCAGTAGAACCCACAAGAAGATGGAGTAAAACAAATGTCCAGTTCAAGACAGTTTGGAAGGTCTGTAGGAAAGGTATGTTGCACCAGGGTGAGAGAGGAGTACAGTCTATGCCAGCACAGACTAAGAGTCCCAGCAAACCCAGAGCAGGCCCTGGGCCACTGAAATGCAACAGTGGCAGTTTCCAAACCTCTCATCCCACCGATGCCAAAGACAACTTAGAGGGTCAGCAGGAAAAGTCTGTCACACCTGGGTGAGAGTAGAGCACAGACTACACTAGCACAGATTGTGCCTGAGCAAACTAGGAGCACACCTTGGAAGTGACTGAATCAGCAATATGTATGACAATATGTGTGAAAAATTTACTCAAACTTTTATAGCCAGTATAAACTGTGAAATTCCTTGTCTTACAACCCACTCTCACTAATGAATTGGTTTCCTAGAGGACTGCTAGCTATATATCTCCTTCAAGATTTTAAAGTAATCCCTGAGGAGTTGCTATGGTTCTTCTGTAATGCTAGCTCAAACTAACATTCCCCTATTGTTCTCCCCAATACCAATTACCAGCGATAGTGGCATAATTTCATTTAGCCTATTAATATCAATTAGTTTTTAAAAGTGGATATTTACTGAGAACTTATACTATGAAAATAAATTACAAAGCATTTTCCCCAACATCTGGGTACACATGTGACCCTATACTACCTCAGTATTGGAAAGAATAGGTTTGAATTTAAAGTACTTTCTATATAGCATTTGCTATACAAAGTTCATTTTCAAAAGTGATAGTCAATGGTTCAATTACTCACACTCCCTCTTTACTGCCATTCATTTCCATTCTGGCTCAAGCAAGTTGTTCAGGTCTTTGGTTCTCACTGTGTTTGGCTGTCTGAAAATTTGTCATGCACTCCATCTCCTGGAACTCTGTTGGCTTTTTATCTCAACATTGCATAGTTCACAAGGTCATGAGCTAGTCCTAAACTCCTGGACCTAAGAGTAAGAAAGAACAAATCCAGTGAGACAAAAAAAAAGAAGTCCACATTGATGGCCTCATACAGAGTCCAGATGCTGAGATTATACCCGAGTTTTCTCTACCATCACAGACTTGCAGCATCTCTTACTTCAATCACATCCAGACAGAAAAAGAGAGCTGAATCATCTTCTTAGTGCCCTTTGTAAACAGTTTCACTGCCAGTTTAGTAGCCAATTGAAAAGCTATTCTTCGTGTAGTAAGTAGACTAGAACTGGTCCAAATATTTGGATTTGCTTGGAATTGGGGATCAAGACTCTTCTGTTAGATGACATAAAGCCTTTCTAGAAGTATTCTCTCCAGTTATATCCATATGGATTGGCAATAGGCAGAAAACATTGTGCATGCCCCGAGGATTAACCTCTGTTTACCCTTCTCCCTTTTTACACTTACATGGATATATGATCTCAATACTTTGGCTACTTCCTCTAATGTTGCAGAGTACATTTCAGTGGCATAATAATATATTGTTTGAAGCTCTGGACATGGAGTAAGAAAAATCACAGGGTTCTGTCTGGGACCCTCTTCCGTTGTCCCTTTATACTATTTCACTTGGTGATTTCATCAGCTCCTATGACTTCAATTATATGTCAATGTTCATGATTCTTATATCTACTTATCCAGCCCTAATCTCTCTTCTGATCTCCAACCTTGCATTTCTAACTGCCTTTCAGACATTTTAAACTAGATGTCCCATAGACATCTTAAATTCCACATGTCTAAAACTGAACTCATTACCTTTTCCTTCAAGTCCTTCGCTCTAACTTCTCTCTTGTAGTTAAGGGTACCAAACTTCCTCCTGGTAACCTGGGTTTTCAACACAGGTTATCATCGTATCCTCCACACTCTCTGTCACTCTTCATATCTCAACTGCTACCAAGGACTGCCAATTCTACCTTTGTAACATATGTCCCTTCCTCTCCTTTGAAACTGCTACTGCCCTGGTTCAGGCCTTCATCACTTCACAACTGCACTATTGTAATAACCTGTTGATTTGTTGGCTCTCTAGTACTCTCTAGACATCTAGTCCATTCTCCACTCAGCTGTCAAAGTGAAAATCCAAAAGTTCATGTCTGATTTGTTGCCCCTTTCACTCCAATAAACTTCTGATCACCAACAGGATCAAATATAAAATGCTTTGGTCTCCAAAGCTCTTTGTAACTTGCCCCTATCCCATCTGTCCAGTCTTCTTATACCTTATCACCTTATATTCCCCCCTTTCATTGCCACTACTCTATGATTCAGAGACACGGGATTCTTTTCTGTTCCTTGAACAAAGAGACTCAAATCTCCTGACTCTAGGCATTTTCCATTGGCTATCCCTCATGCATGGAAACATTCTCTCTCTGGCTTCCTTCAAGTTCCAATTCAAGTCCAGCCTTCTAGAAGCAATCTTTCTTAATCTCTTTAAATTGTAGTGCTTTCCCTCAATTTTTTTTCAATTTATCCTTGTTTATATATAGCTGATTACATATAGTCTCCCTATCAAACTGTGAGCTCCTTCAGTGTAGGGACTTTCACTGTATTTCCTGGATTTGACATAGTGCCTAACATATAATAGGTATTTAATACATGTTTATTGACTGATAGCCTGTGTTCAAATAATACCTCTAACCATATGACCATAGGCAAACCATTTAACCTCTATAAGCCTCAGTTTCCTAGCCATAAAAAAGTGCTTGGACAAGATAGTCTCTGTAGTCCCTCCCATCTTTTAATCTAAGTTCCTATGATCCATCTGTCCTGTGAAGCCCTTGTTCCTATCCTCCTAAAAAGAGATCAATTTTGTATTTTTTAGTTGATCAAAATGGCCAAAGATTTCATGGCTAAGTGGCCAGCCAACTGGTGAAGGGACCTTGATAATCAGTTTTTAATATTATCAAATAAGAAAGAAATTCTGAGTGTAATATTTTACATTCACATTTATGGCTTCTCAGGATTTTTCCCATTCACAGCTGCATGCTCCAGGGCCATGCTGTCTGTGTTCCCTCTTAGAATTATAGGCAGTTTTCTTTGCTTCTGAAAACTGCTACTTCTCCCACTTTTCCTGGCTCCATGTGTCTTCGGAGAAGCTTGGGATGGTTCCCCTCTCCTCTCAGCTTACTGCTCTTCCTACTCCCTACTTGCCAAATTGAGCCTAATCTATTGGGAAACCTCGTTGAGATTTTGGAAGTATCCTCTGAAAAAGTTTACTAGCTTTTGAAATGCCTCCTGGCCCTTTAGAAAGAAAAAAAAAAAAGAATGGAGGAAGTTCCTTTTGTTTTAAACTACTGTTAATTAAAAGACTATTGAGAGAATAGAGAAACAGCTGCAGCCCACCTCCATGCTACAGTCTAGGTAGGTTTGTATCTGTTTGTTGAATGCTTCATACACCACCTATGATGCAGTCTCATTCCAATGCACCTGGGCAATTGCTTTCTTTTTTCAATCAAAATCCACTTTGGCACATTGGTAGCTTTATTTTGTTTGTTTCATTTTGTTTTAGTTCCAAATACTAGCTGCTAGGTGAATTTTATCATCTTATTTTGTCCATTGGGAAAATATTGAAAGCCATCATTCAGTAGTAGATGTTAGACTGTATTTGGGGTCAGAAAGTCTGAGCATTTTATCCTGTTTCCAAACTACCTAATAAGATCACAGATTTAGAATTAAAAGGACCATAGGCAATCTCCTTCAACATTTATTTGGTGAGGCTTAAGTAGTACATTTACCTTGCCCCATGTTCCACATTAGTAAGCATGAGAGGGAGAATTTGAATGCACTTTAAAAAAAAATTGAGAATTAGTGCTTTTTCCAGTGTTTCATTCTGTTTTCTTTAACAGTTTTGTAACTTTAAAGTAAACTATGTAACTTGCTGAAACTGTACTTGGAAAGTGTGGATAATAGCAGGAAATGCCTTATAATTACTGCATGATATGAAAGGATTGTTGTCAGAATTAAAAGCGATACTGTATTAAGTGTAATTTGGAAGCTTGAAAGTGAGATATAAGTGTCAGCTATTATTAAGTGGGCACCATTTCAATCAATTTTTTCTTAAAACTTTTGTTTGCATTCTGCCTGTGGCTCCAAATACCACAAATGAACTACTTTGAAGGATTAGGGCATACCAATTTGGGAGGACATTTTAAATGATCTACAATATAGACAGTGAATAAAAATGAGAGATGAGAGCCTCTCCAGAGGAACCAATCTCCAGTTTTATAATGTAAGGCAGATTTGATAAATTCAATTTCATTCTCCTAACTTTTTAGGAATATAGCCACTTTACATATCTAGAGGCACCTACATTTCTTGCCATGCTTAATTGCTCTTTTTTACATGTTTTAGAAAGAATGGGAGAGTACAGTAGGTGTGAGAGGACACAAAGAGGGACAAATCTTGATTGATGGACACTTCCAGGAATAGAGTCCTGTTATAATAATAAAGAGCACAGTGGCAAGCAACTGAGAGTCATTTGCCCTTGGTCCAGACTACTTATAGGACCAATATTTTCAAGACTTTTTGAGAGCTACAAGTTCATGGATTTTTTTTTTTCAAAATAAGTTAGTGGTCTATTTACATTGTTATTGCTTTATGTAGAAGGGTCCGGTAAATATTCTCAGAGCCACACATGCTTGAAGAAACAAGTCAATAGTTCAAACAAACAGGAGGTATAAACCCAACTTCCTTCTATTTCATCCAGTATTTCTCATCATAATATCACTTGACAGGAAACTATGGGATGGAATTAAACTCTAAGTCCAAAATTCTCTTGTGTACATCAGTAATTATGGTGGGGAGAGGGCCACAACTATAGTAATTCTCCAAGATGACGATAAAGGCAGAAAACCAATAAAGAGCAACACAGAACTTAACACTGTTTTCCATTTAGTTGTAGTTTTCTTTCTATTAGCAAAGGTTTTGTTGAGTTTAATGCTGGAATTCTTAATGTGTGTGTGTGTGTGTGTGTGTGTGTGTGTGTGTGTGTGTGCGCGTGCAATAGTCTCTTTTGGAAGTCTGGTGAAGGTTGTGAACCTCATTTCAAAATAATGCATTAAAATACATTTTTTAAAGACAGCTGGTTATATCCAACTGAGGGAGAAGATAGGAGCTTTACACATGGACTCCCAATTCCTCAACCCCCCAAGGGGGTACCTTACCTGCAACTTTTCTGATGACATAAAGAGGTAATGTTCCACCAAAAAAAACCCAAAACAAACATAAAAGGGGGGCAGGATTACACAGCAAACCAATTATATTATAATATAGTCTTTTTCTCTCAAAAAGCATGCAAATTTATAGATCCCAGGTTAAGGCTCCCTGATTAATTTGAGACAACTAATTTTTTGTTCAATCGATAATCCACTCCATTGCTGTTTTTCTTTAGTTTTGTTCTGATTTAGTGTAAATAGACTGGTAATCGACATTCTGCTAGTAATGATGCAAACTCCCAGGGCTATTTTTCTGTACTACATGTTCATGAATTAAGAAGCTTAGCAAAAAAAAAAAAAGAGTCATCAAAAATCTTTGACTCTTATTTGTAATAACACTTATAACCACATTTATATTTGTACAAATTTAAAAAAAAATATGTTTAAAGACCTTAAAAAGTGATTTAAAGTTTGAAATGCTGTTACTCGTCTCCGCAGATTCATAAATGATATTGCAGGAAGATAACTGATTTTGATAGAATTTCATAAATTAGAAAATTAAAGGACTCATTAGTTCATGTGGTATATTTCCATGACACAGAGTTATATTAATAGCTAAAATACTCTGTTCTAAATCTAAAGGCTGACAAATAAATTAGTCCACAAGGTAATTCCTTTTCTTTCTCATGGATTTTTTTTAAACAGAAGCAGAAAGGTGGAATGTTTACTGAGTTACACCTGAAGTTAAGAAGACCCGGGTTCAGATTTCAACTCAAACACATATTAAAAATATGACCCTGAGCAAATCAGTTAACCTCTACATATCTCAATCAACTTCCTAAGATTTATTTGCTAAGTAATATCTGATTGGTAATCTGTACTTGTGAAAGGTTTCCTACACAAAGAGTTCCAGTGGACCAATCTAATAAAATAAAAAATCTTTCCTATATTTAGCTGAAAAAATATGAAAAAGTAACCCTTTTAATTTCTCTTTGTTGCGCCAAAGATATCCTCTCTTCTAACAATTTGCATGTTTTTATATGGTAGTTCCTTAAATTCTTTTTGTCATGTCAGATCAAGTAGTGGGCTTCTTTATCTGAATTACAAAAGTACAAGGGGACACAGGAGGACACTTCATCCAGGCCTCTGCCTTCAGGCAGGACTAGTCCTGCACCAAGGCAGATGGTTGTCAGTCTTATTCTCACAGATCTTCAAAGATGCTTAAGCAAACTCCCTTGGTAGCTTTTCCTAATGTTTCAACAACCCTCATTGTCAAGCAGTTGTTTCTTACATCTAACCTCAATGTCTCCTTCCCAATGGGAGCCCTTATTTTATTCTCAGTAGAGATGGAGAACAGATGGCCCACATCTTTCTTTGAACAACCACTCTTACAGTTGAAGACAGCTGTTAAATCACCCCTTTAGCTTAATCCTCAGATTTAATTATCCCAGTTCATGGAATCTTAGAGATCATAGGCAAGAAAGAAGGTGATCACCTTATATATACTTGTCCCTTTAGAAGAGAATTCCAGTAAGTAAAACTCTTGATTTCCCCCCCCCACCCCCACTATGGTCATTAAACATGATTTTAAATATAAAGGGACCAGAATCTCTATAAAATTTGATTTTTTTACAAATACTTTGTCTTAAACAATGATGTCTAAAAATTAGAAATACTATACTTTTAAATTTCCTTAGTCAAAGGTAAGAGAAGGCTCTCCCCTTCACTAAATATAGCAAGACCTCACTAATTGGGATTAGATAAGAAAAAAGCCAGTTTGAAAAAACAAGAGGTTCAAAAAATAGACATTAAAATGTTTTCAGGTTTCTAATTTCAGATACATCCAGTAATTCAGAATCTTGCCTGATACCATTACATAGAGTATCATATTTTTAAAAATGACCATAAGTATAATGCCAATTGTATGCATATTAATATTTTAGCTATATGAAAATATTTTTCAGTATTTTACCCCTTTGCAATTTTGTTTTCCATTTCTTACCACTTCTATTTAAAATATGATTTGTTTAATAATGGCCAAATTAACCTTCAAGCCCCTATATAGAGTGACCAAATATGTCAGAAGAGTAGAATTTTAAAATATTGTCGTCTAACGAAGCTTGCCCCAATTAGCACATGAGTAATATGCATATAACATTACACATTGTGACTTTACAGGTAACTTTTGATACAATTTGCCTATTATGAACTAGTTTTTGGACAGTTTTATCAAAATTTGTAGGATAGGATCCTTCAGTGGATGTGGTATGTATTCTGTACTGATTCTTCAAAGTAGTTGAGTAGTTTTCCATCATCTCCTCATTTGTTTTTAACCATTTCATGCCTCTTCCTTCATATATGCTAGCTTTCCTTTCTCTCTTTCTGTATTTCATTTTCAAATCAAGTACTAATAGTAATCTACAGCTTTAATGATTACCCAATATGGATATCATATTACATAGAGAGTGATAGATACAAATGAAGATTGACAAATGGGGGTATCAAAGGACACTAAGGAAAACTTGTTTGGCTATAAAATATTCAGTTAGAAATAGAAATAAATAGAAAGAACTTGGCTGTCTTGCCTTGTCTAAACCCATACATATGCTTATTCCTATCAGGTCATACCACTAAATTTCAGGTTGTACTATTGTTGATAACGTTAAGAAAATTTGTTTTTATCACATATCTCATGCTAAGACTATTTTTCTAATAGTATATTGAAGGTGAGAAGATGCTTGAATTTAAAAAGCCTTAGAACAATGTTTGAGAGTAGATGGATTGAATTTGAATTTGTAGGTGACCATCAGTCAACTATAAAATATGTTTGGCTTGATTTTCTCTCTTTCCTCCTCATTTTCCTCCCTCTTCCTTTCCTTCTCTCCCCTTTTCTCTCCCTCTCTTTTACTTTTTCTCCATTTCTTCTTCTTCTTCTTCTTCTTCTTCTTCTTCTTCTTCTTCTTCTTCTTCTTCTTCTTCTTCTTCTTCTTCTTCTTCTTCTTCTTCTTCTTCTTCTTCTTCTTCTTCTTCTTCTTCTTCTTCTTCTTCTTCTTCTTCTTCTTCTCCTCCTCCTCCTCCTCCTCCTCCTCCTCCTCCTCCTCCTCCTCCTCCTCCTCCTCCTCCTCCTCCTCCTCTCTTTCCCTCTCTCTCTCTCACTCTCTCTTTCCTTCTCTCTCTCTCTCACTCTCTCTCTCTCTCTCTCTCCCCCTCCCTCCCCCTTTCTCTCTCTGTTATATTATTATTAGTACCTGAAACAAAAATCAAACACAGAGAAAAAGAGAAAGGCAAGTATACACTACAGAAGAGGCATGAAAGGGAATGGAAATTAGCAAACCAGAAATTATCAACACAACTGATCATATCAACAATTAAACCAACAGAAACCATATGGTTACCTCAATAAATGCAGAAAAAGCTTTTGACAAAATAAAACATTTTCCTATAAAAAAATTAGAGAGCATAGGGATAAATGGAGACTTTTTTAAAATGATAAGCAGCATCTACCTAAAACCATCTGCAAATATTATACGTAATGGGGACCAGCTAGAAGCACTTCCAATAAGAACTGGTGTGAAACAATGATGTCAATTATCACCCTTGTTCTTCAATATGGTAATAGAAACATTACCTTTAGCAATAAGAGAAGAGAAAGAAATTGAAGAAATTACAATAGGCAAAGAAGAAACAAACGTATCACTCTTTGTAGATATGGTGGCACAGAGAGATTCAAGTAAAATAAAACTACTTGAAATAATCAACAACTTTAGCAAAGTTGCGGGATATAAAATAAACCCACATAAATCCTCAGCATTTCTATATATTTATAACAAAGTGAGAGACAAAAAGAGAAATACCATTTAAAATAGCTACAGAAAATATAAAATATTTGGGAGACTACCTGCCAAATCAAACCCAGGAAGTATATGAATAAAATTACAAAATACTTTTCACACATATAAAGTCACATCTAAATAACTGGAGAAACATCCATTACTCATGGGTAAGCTGAGCTAATATATTAAAAGTGACAATTCAACGTAAATTAATTTACTTATTCAGTACCATATTAATGAAATTGCCAAAAAATTTATTTTATAGAGCTATAAAAAAACAGTAACAAAATTGATCTGGAGGAACAAAAGTTTCAGAATATTAAGGGGATTAATGAAAAAAAAATGCTAGGGAAGGTGGCCTGACTTTACGAGATCTTAAATTTTATTATAAAGCAACAATCATCAAAACTACTTGCTAATGGCTAAGAAATAGAGTGGTGGATCAGTGGAATAGAGTAGGTACACAAGACACAATAGCCAACGATTACAGCCATCTAATGTTCGATAAGAACTTGGAATAAATACTCACTATTTGACAAAAACTGCTGGGAAAACTGGAAAATAATATGGCAGAAACTGGGCATAGATCAATATCTTATACTGTATACCAAAATAAAGTCAAAATGGGTACATGTTTAGATATAAAGGCTGATACTGTAAGCAAACTCAGATATAAAGAAACAGTTTACCTGTCAGATTTATGGAGAATGGAAGAATTTATGACCAAACAAGAGATATAGAACATTGTGAAATGCAAAATGGATAATTTTGATTACATTAAATCAAAAAGTTTTTGCACAAACAAATCCAGTGCAGCCAAAATGAGGAGGCAGGCAGAAAATTGGGAAAGAATTTTTTTTCAACCAGTATCTCTGATAAAAGTCTCATTTCTAAAATATATATAGACCTGAGTCAAATTTGTAAGACTACAAGTCATTCTCCAATTGGTAAATGGTCAAAGGTTATGAACTGGCAGTTTTTGGAGGAAGAAATTAAAGATATCTATAGTCATATGAAAAAAGATGCTCTAAATCACTATTGACAAGAGAAATACAAATTAAAACTACTCTTAGGTAACACATCTCTCCTGTCAGATTAGCTAACATGACAAAACAGATAAAGTACAAATGCTGGAAAAGATGTGGGAAAATTGGAACACTAATGCATTGGTGGTAGAGTTATGAACTGATTCAACCATTCTGGAGAGCAACTTGGAACTATGCCCAAAGGGCTATCAAAATGTGCATACCCTTTAACCCAGCAATGCCAATTCTAGGGCTGTATCCCAAAGAGATCATAAAAATGGGAAAAGGACACACATGTACAAAAATATTTATAGCGTCAGTTTTTGTTGTGACCAGAAACTGGAAATTGAGGGGATGCCAATCAATTGGGGAATAGCTGAACAAGGTTTATATGAATGTAAAGGAATACTATTATGCTATGAGAAATGGTGAGCCAGAAGACTTCAGAGAAACCTGGAAAGACTTATATGAACTGATACAGAGTGAAGTAAGCAGAAGCAGGAGAACATTGTATAGAGTAACATCCACATTGTGCGATGACTGACTTTGGTGGAATTAGCTCTTCTCAGCAGTGCAAGGACCTAAGACTCATGACAGGAAATCCCATCCACATCCAGAGAATGACATATGGAGTCTGAATGCCAATTGAAGCATACTATTTGTTCTCTTTTTTTGTTTTGTAGAGCCCATATCAGGTTGCATGCTATCTTGGGGAGAGGGGAGGTGAGGGAAGTGAAAACAATTTAACACTTAGGGAAGTGAATGTTGAAAACTAAAAATAAATAAATTTATTTATTTTTAAAAAGAAAAGAAAATGAGACAGATCATGGGTAAAATGAAAAAAAAGAAACTCTTAGGTGCCACATAACATTTGTCAGATTGGCTAACATGACAAAATAGGAAAATGGTAAATGTTGGAGAAGAGGTAGATGATTACAACAATTTCTTTTACATTGTTGTGGATGTCTTTGAGCAGGCTTTGAAACCTTCAAAAGTAGACTTTGGAAGAATTCAAAGCCTCCTCAGTGAGGTAGTTCACTGCAGTTAGGACAATGTCATCTGAAAAAAAGGAAAATGCATATAACATGGCTATAGATAGAAAGTCATTGTTTCAGTTGGATTCTGGACAATTTCCATGATTCCCACAAACAGCATAGGCGACCATATTGACCATATAGCCTTTATTTTAATTTGATGATGGAACCAGTAGCTTCAAAGGAACTCAAGATTGCTTTCTTTTGCTTAAGAGACATTACTAAGTCAAATAACAGCTGTTCTTAAAAAAAGATCCAATATGAATAAAAATATCCCATATAGCCCATGTAATTACTGATCTTCATTATTTTACATCTCATCCTCCCAGATGTGTCATGGTCCCAGAACTTGATTATATCCTTCCTCCCAACAGGGATCTGAAGGTATCCACAAAAGAGTTGGTGGTGATTCTCTAATGCCATTCATTTAAACACACACTGGTTTAGAAATTTGGGTTGGGTAAGTAATCTCCATAGAAAAAATTTCGATGAAGAATGCAGAATGCCTACTCTCCAGACCATGGCATGTAGTTAAACATGCAGCTCATTGTGTTAGTCCCTTAAAATACAGAGATTAGATAGGCACTGGAAAAGTGACCAGCACATAGAAATTACAAGGTGTAACAATTGAATACAAACCTCTATAACAATTAATTTGTTTTCCATTAACTGTATTTATCTCAATTGTTTTATCTTCACACTGTGAATTACTAGGTTGATTTCAGGAAATGTTCTTGCCTCAAAGCAGCAAATAGTAGTAGCTCTGCCATTGAATAACAAAGGGGATTGAAGAACCCATCCACTTAGTAGAATGTGAATTTGTCAAATAAGACTTTACCTAAAAAATCCATTCCACAGGGAGTTAGTTTGAGACTGGGTTTGATTTACTTCAACTTTTAAGATGAATCTTTTCTCAACTCATGAGAAAACTTTTTTAATATAATTTAAGTCTCATTTGAAGTATTTTCCCACTTATTCAGTTATGGGTTGATCATTTGAATATATATCTTATAAATTATTTTAAGTTGGACAGGCTCAGGGCCCTAAAGTAAAAGGCTTAATAAATGGCTCTCTCTCTCTTTCTCTCTCTCTCTCAAACATAATTTTAAGTTTAATATGCATTATTATTAACAATTTATCATCACATTCTTAAGTCTAGACAATCAACAAGAAAATAAATCAAGTCCTTATTTACCCATTTCAAAGTTGTATATGCTCACACTAAAAATTTCTGATCTTTTTAACTGATAATGTAGCTTTAGGAGATTTTCACATACCTGAGAATTATATTTCTAAATCAGGATGTTTATCTAATGTTTGCTTGAGAGTATTTTTTTCTTTTGATTTTATTTTTCCCCAGTGCCTTGTATATCATAGGTACTTATTAAAGTCTTGTTCATTTGTATTAATAAGATTTGCCAAAATCTAATCACACCATGAAACAGAGATACAAATTCGCTCATACATTCAAAATTTCTTAATTATTTATGAAAAAGCTTCACACAATTTATTTGGTGTTAATGAACTATTCCCGTATATGTTTTGTTTCCCTCTCTCTAAGAGTAGTCACAGTTGCATATGTTCATGACTAATCATGATAATTATCTAAAAAAATGGTCATTATGCCTTAGACCCTAATTAAGGTTAATAGTTACAACATCCATGATTATACAATTGGCTGCTAAGCATAGATCTAGCTATAAAATTAGAAAACATCTAAAAAAATTGGCAGTACCTTCATAAGATTATGTTTTTATTTTTTATAGCTCTGAAGACATAATGAATTAAATGCATTATCAACCTGCTGTTGATTCAGGGAGTCGATTTCTATGATAATGTTAAACTCTTTGACCTTTTCAGTCTCATGTAATTTCATACTTTTGCTTATTCTGCTAATTTTAAACTAAAATATTTAGGGAATTAAAGAACCTTTGATTATTTTTTTTTCACATAAGGGCAACATGGCTGGTACGTAATTGATTTACAATTTTTCTGAATCTCATAAACTGTGATGCAAAATAAAACTTCACAACCAGAGTTCTCAAAGTGGAAAGGGCTGCCTAACTTTGAAGGAAAGGGACTCCCCCTTACCAGATGCCTTTAATCAAAGTCTGAATGAACATTTTTCTTATAGTTTTACAGAGATATTTTTTAAAAATACTCATATATTCAGGGTAAAACTAGGCTTCTGTGGTAACTTCCAAATCAGAAATTCTATGAGAATGTCAAACTTATTGACAATCTTCATAAATTTGAATATAATTACAAATGAAAATATATAAAGAATTTTGTAAACCTTAAAGTACTCATAAATGATAGCTAACAAGAAGCATAATATAATAATGATGAAAGACTGAAAAGAATGAATGTTTCATCCTAGAATTAAGTTGAAGACAGAAAAAGTACTGACTTTGGAGTCAGAAGAACTTGATCTAAATCTTGCCCTTCTCACATTCTGTCTTTGTCCTTGAGCAAGTTGCCTCAATTTCTCCATTGGTAAAATCTAAAGGTCAGAGTCAATGACTTCTAAAATCCCTTCCAAATCTAAATCTATGATTTTAAGAGTAGACATTTAAAAAAAAACATAAATATTTAGGGATTCTGAAAAAATCACAAATGAATTGCGGACTGAGCCATATATAAACTAATGTAAATGCTTCAATTGCACTTCTCTCCTCCCCCCACTATTTTTACTAACTGGATTGACTGGCTGTTTTTGAATATTGCCCTTTTCAATGCAATTTATTTCTAAGACAAAGAAACATTCTTTATTTCTCTATTTACTCATACATATGTACTGGTCTCTCTCTGGATTTCTAAAATATCTGTAAGCCTTGATAATAAGCTAGTCAACAGTAAACGTGTACCTTTGGGGGTGGGGGAAACTGACAATACCTTTATGAGAAACTTTTTTTTGCTTATTGATTAATGGCTTTTGGTGTCCAATTTATTTGTGTTTTTACCCTAAAAATAATTCTCTGATATCCTTTTGAAAATAGAACACTTCTTAGAATTTTATTTAGAGAATGACACTTCACCTTTTGTCTGGTTATAAGTACATAATTAATATGTACTGATAATTATAAGAGGCATCATTACTTTTCTCTTTTTCTATGCTTGATCAACCTGTGAGTTTATGATCTGTTAAAAAATGAACCAGTTTTCATGGGAAAATGTTGAACTTTGATGAAAGTTTTATCACACTTCCAACAAAACATGTTGCTTATTAAAATTTTATATGGCAAAAGCTTAATCGACATTGTGGTTGCATTGTAAATATCACATAATTGTCACCAAAGAACAGTTGATAAAATACTTGGTCCCAGAAGTATATGTCTGCAGACTAACACAGGGTGTATCTGATAGCTATCAGCCTTAGTATTTCAGCATACTACAGTCTGGCTTTTCTATTCCTGGCACAATGTTGGTCCCAAAGAGCCAAATAATAATGAAACTGCTGATTTTTTATTTATGATATCATTTTGCAAAACACTTTAAAAGGCACTGAATGATGCAGTCTTTAACATCTTATTCACTGTCTCTCATGTCCCAAGCAGTTCTACTAGCTCAGGGTACCATTAGTTTTCCTTATGTACTTTTCATGAATCAAAAATAAATGCATCTGTTATCAAATGGTGAGAAGACAAGTCTGCTCCCTATGCTTTAGGGCTGTACAATACTGGCTTGTATTCTAGATGGCAACTAGCTCAAACAACAAAAGTCAATTTAGGAACTGAGAATACTTGATTATTAAAAAAGCAAGTTCTTGGCATGCCTATTAAAACTATGTGGGCTTTACATACTTTTTTTTCTTCTTCCAATATTGCTTGTTTTATTTCAATTTCATAATTATTCTGTATGGCTTGCTTTCTAGTTCAGAGGAGTTTTTTTGAGTCTCTCAAACATACAGGGGAAAGAGAAAAATCCCACTAAATAAATGGGGTGTGTGTGTGTTTGTGTGTGTGTGTGTGTGCGCGCGCATGTGTGTTTTCTGTGTGTTTTGCGTGTGTGTGTGTTTCCCCTTCTGATTATGATTGTCAGATGGGGAAACCCTTAGAGTATATTTGTTCATTTAACAAATATTCATTAAATGGTTATAGCAGATAAATTCTTGATAGGAGGAAGGAAAGAAAGAAAGAAAGAAAGAAGGAAAAAGAGAGAGAGAAAGAGGAAAAAAAGAAAGGAAGGTGGGAGAGAGGGAGGGAGGAAGGAAAGAAGGAAGGAAGGAAGGAAAGAAAAAAGAGAAAAGAAGAAAGAGAGAGAGAGAAAGAAAGAAATTATTAGGCAATTATTTAATTCTAGGCACTGTACTAGGTAATGGGAATAAAATACAAAAACAAAAATGAAAGTAATTCAGTCACTCCAAATCTTTTAGACAGAGAGGGGATGCATGGATAATGAACGGGGATGAGAGTTCAATGGCATCAAAAAACACCCAAGCTTCATCCTGCCATGAAAGCCCATCTTTTTAATACTTACATCTTCTGGTCATACTGTTTGATTATGCATTACAGAATGCCATTTTCTTAAAGAATCCATATTTAGAATCACCCAAGGGAAAATTGTCATTTGGTGAGAGTGATTTCCCCCAAGGATAAAAATCAGAAATCTAGATTACCACTATGGATTTTGTCACTGATACTACTCCTACTCCTACTATTACTTCTTCTTCTACTACTATTACTACTATTGATAATAAATACTGTATTTATCAAAGAAATTTCATTATTTTGTAATTTATCTGATTTTACATTTAAGATTACCTGTAATATTCATAACAATAGAAATACCTAAGAGTGTTTACTTTTGTTCAACCTATAGATATGGGCATACTTAAGAGGAGTGAATATTTTTGTGTTGAGATGGTCTAGAAATATTTTCATTTCATTGTAATGTGGTTTTCTATCTCATAGCAACTTCTAGGATCATAAAGTGCAGAGGACAGAATAATAACAATCAGTGCCTGAATGCCAAGTAATTTTATCCTTGTTGTCATTTAACTTCTGTACTCTTGAGCCTAACAGCACTCAATACAAATTGGAACTTTATAAATACCATTTATTTTGCTATCATTGGCAGGTACTTGTTGAGAGAAATATTTTTTTCCAGCTGAATTATAGGTCCTATATTTATTTGATAAATGTATTAATTTAAATGGGTAAATTTGTTATGTTTCAGCAAAGAATACTCTTTAAGAGGTTTCATAATTCTTCAGGGCCTTACTCAATTGATTTCAGATTACAGTATTTTAAGAATAAAATGACACCTCAGACTTTGTGTTAAGGACAAAGGTCTATGCGGTGAGAAACTTCACTATTGATTTGGGTTCTTTTATCCACAATATCTCTATATTTGCAGAGAGACAAAGTAAGAGAAGCTATAAACTTGTTAGCAAGTCAGAATTGTTGTTTGAGTGTGATAGGAAACTCAAAGTAGCTGTCAGTAAGACACAGAAAAAGTCTGGAATCAAGAATCGTAATTTAAAAAATTCAATGCTTTAAAGCTTCTATGATTTCACTAATTTGGCTCCTCATTCCAATAATTCAGATTGTAAAGCCTCCATATTTTGGATTATGATTTCATAAGTTATAGCTATCACAAAATAATCATTTGACAAAATTTCTGAAGATGAACTTATTTTAATTTAGTAAAGAACATCTACTAACAATAGAGGGTAATTATCAAGGTTGCCATTGAGCTTATTTATACTCAAAGCCATTCTAACCTATTGGTACCTGTCAAAATTTGTACTCTCTTGGCATTGCCTTTTAGAAAACATTTTTTTCCCATGGCCAGAAAGAGACATTAAATAGGAAACCAGCAGAAAAAAAAAACTAATATGATTAGGGCTTTCCACTAATCCAATGTGTGTTATGTACATCATACATTCAGTCTGCAAACAATACCTAAAAATAGATAGTATAAATATTATCATTTTCATTTTACAGAGTAGCAGTGTGAGACTCAGTTGAAGTTTAACAATTATCTGCTAGTATGCAGCCACTGAGAGCTGATTTTCCAATCTAAGTCTTCTGATTCTAGGTTCAGTGTTTTTTTTCAGCTATATCATATCATGTAGCATATTTAAATACTCCAATTGACCTGCAATCTCACGGTTTTGGGAGTTCCCTCCCATTCAGATTATATACCATGCATGATTACCTGTTTTGCCTAAGGATTGCCACAGGAGCTTCAGTGAAATGCATTGAAGACCTTCCTCATTTAAGTACTAATGGCATGGTCATGTCTCTCTGTAATGCCTATTCCTTATGATATGAGTGAACTATCTTTAACTACCATAAAATTCCTTGATGATACCCTTTCTTTTCTTCATACTCCTCAGAGCCCTTCATTGGTAATATATTGGAGCCTGCTCATTTCAATCATGCACCATTCCACTGCTTTCTGTATGATATTCTTCTTTAGCTCTTCAGAAGCAATGATTTTCCATATAATTGCAATTAAAATTTTAGTATTGAAAGTTAGGCCTTTGGTTTCATGGAAAGCTTGGGGTCAGTAAAAGAGCTTTGTAATTTTCCAAAAGCAATACAGCCCATTCTCCTCATTTTTGATTCTAGAGCCAGCTCACTTTTTTTCTATAAGTATATATGTGTATGGATATATGCTTCTGTATATGTATACAAAAAATAACATATGTAATGTATATATGTACATATGTATAGAGATATATGTATGCATATACATATGTTTATAAACCAAATATACACACATGTATGTATATATCTGATATCCATCAATATCTAAGAGATATCCATTGAAATTCCTGTTAAAATATGGGCAAGACTTTATTCATCATGTTTATTTTCCACTGTGGATTGACAGGCCAAACTAATTATTTTTTCCCCTAGGAGGTTCTGCAATATCCTGGGGCTTCACATAATCAGCCCAAAATCATCTGCAAATAGCAGAATCTGATGGACCTCAGCTTCTACTGGCAATCCTTATGTGAGCTGATCTCTTCTGGATTTCCTCTGTCACAATGGCAGATACCTTTGGTGTTTATACATTTCTCTGTTTCAAAATTCTCCTGCTCTTTGTTATCAGAGAGTTACTGAACAAAGATATTTATCTTATTCATTTTCCAAGTAATTCTGAATGATTGTGATGTATGGATGGAAGACTCTTTGCTATAAAGTTGCCAAAATGTATCACTTCAATAAAAAATCTGAAAATGGGCATTGAAGCTTCCATAAAAGATCTGAAATGAGGGTGAAGGAACTACCTCCCTAGGAATCCTTTTCTCTCCAGAAGTTCATATTGTTATAATTTACTGACTGACACCAGCCTTAAATTAATTCTTTACAAATTCTACCACTTCCTGTGGGGTCTTCCTGCTATGGTCAAATTAAAAAAAAGTTTAATTTCTTTCATATAACAGCCTTTCAAACATTTGAAGACATTTAACCTGCTTCCCCAACCATTGCCATCCTTCCCAGTCTCTCTTCATATAAATTTGATTCTGAGAGAAATTAGTATTATACTAGTATATTAATAACTAATTATCAATTTGTGATCCATCTTTTTCTTCCTATTTCTGTTAAGACCCCACTCCCTAAAAGGTCAGTCAGCCTTTGAAGGTAATAACTGAGTGATAAGATTACTCCTAGGCCCCAAGGCACATACTCCATAACTATATTGGCCATGATCCCATCCAATTGAGAAATCTGACTTCTGTTTAAAGCATAAATAGAATGCAGTATGGGCAACCCTTTACCCTGGGGGAAGAAACCCCTGTCCTGGTTCCCCTCCATTAGAATTTAGGGTAACCCAGCTCATGAAGCAGAAAACATGACAGAAAGATCCAGATGGAAATGCTTTCCCCTGCTCAGATTGCTGGAGGCTGCTGAATCTTTTGATCAAACTAATGTCTCGGCAGGAGATGCTGAAGACTTTTAGCCCGAGTCCACGTTAAATGTCCACCAATCAGAGCTAAGTTTCACTTCTCAGAGGAATGCCCTGTTAGAAGGTACATACCTAACTTAAAGTGTTTCAGAGTCTCCCACTGAACATTAATTTATTATTAGCTAGCCTAATTAATAAAATATTACTTGAAAACTGTCTTTCGGGCTTTTGTTTGCAATGATCCTTTCCTTATAATTTCGGAATCACAGAATTTTCAACTTAGGAAATCAGATGCCAACTCTTTCAAGTTATACACATACACACAATCCCCACACATGTATGTAGGTATGTATATAATGTGTGTATATGTGTATGTATACATATACATATACACGTGTGTGTATATATCTACACACATATACACACATATATATTTACATTTATATATGTGTATATATATGTGTGTATATATAAAATATTAATATACTATTGTTGGGACATGTAGTTGGCATAAATACTGGATAAAGCACTGGGCCTGAAATCAGGAAGACCTGAGTTCAAATGAGGCCTCAAACACTTACTAGCTTTGGGACCCTGGACAAATCACTTAACCCTGTTAATGCAATGTTATATGAAAGAGATTAAACTTTTTTTTTAATTTGACCCTAGCAGGAAGGCCCCACAGGAATTGGTAGAATTTGTAAAGAATAAATTTATGGCTGGTGTTTGCAATGGCAAACCAGTCCACTATCTTCATCAGGAGCATCCACCTTCTGTCAAAAAAAAAAAATAAAGAAATTAAGGGTGGGGTCAGGACAAGTCCACAAGATTAAAAAAACAAACAGCAACAATTCTTAGTTTTAGAAATATATAACAATAAAACAAATGAGTATCTTGATTTGCTTCAGAAAGTTGGAACATACTACCACTTGAAACAGTTTATTTGACATTTTGATAGTTCTAATCCTTAGGAAGTTTCTTTGTTGTTTTTGTTGTTTGTTTTTTCTTTTGCTATCAAATCTAAATGTATCAATAGGCAAATTCAATACGTTGTTCCTAATTAGAAGAACTGGAGTTCGAAAAACAGCTCTGATCTCCCTTCCACAGGAAACTTTTCAAATACTTGAAAACAGCTTATGCACCACCACCACACTCGTAAATTCTCTCTTTTCTAGGCAAAACACATCAGCTTGTTCAATTTACATCCTTTCAACATGAATTAAGAGTCTTCACTATTCTACTTACCACCCATTGTATACTCTCCAGCTCATCAATGCCCTTCTTAACACAACATTCTACCCTGTGCCCAGAACAAAGAAACCTTCTGAGGCATTTCTGGGAAAATTCCAGAAAATCAATGGGTCCATTCTCATAAGACATAGTAATAACATGTTATGGTTTCAGTTTCTGTTTCATTTTGATATTCCTATTCCAATGATAAAGTCTATAGAGGGAAGCAAAAAGCCACATGGAGCAGAAAGGAAAGGCCATTTGGAAAGATTAGATTCAGAGTCTGATGAACTGAGTTTAAATCAGGATTCTGCCACTTACTACCTGTATGATTGTGGGCAAGATATTTCAGCAATCTGATCCACAGTTTCCTCATCTATAAAATGAAGTGGATGGAGTAGCTGACCTCCAATATCCATTTAAATTAGAAATTTATGATCCTTATCTTGACTTTATAGAGCATGGGACATTTCTTTTGGAATATCCTATAGGTCAAGAACTTTCCCAGATTTTTGAATAGAATAAAACTAATTATCAAAGAAGTTTGGTATTTTCAGATATTAAAATTGAAAGCATTAAAATAGAAGCATAAGTATATTTTGTTGTATATAATAAATCATATTTCATTATAATTTCCCTTAACTATCGTTGACAGATTCAAGAAGTACATTTCATTCTGCTCTTTTGCTTGAGCAATCAAGTTTTTAAATTAAGAAATAATAGACCTATAATGAACCAGATATTTCTCCTATAACATAGACCTGTATCTACAGTGGCCAAGTCTTTGTCCAAAGTGTTAAAGGGGGCTAGGTTGGAGGAATGGAATATTTACTTCCTCCATTAGAATGAAGATCGCCATCCCTGTGCCTTATAGACTTCCACCAACTTCTACTATCATTGGCTTATTGGGGATAAGGAATGAGAGTGGAAGGTATAAGATGCCAGAGTCAGGAAAGAATGGACTGCTATATCTGTCGGATTGACATTGCAAAAAATCTGCTTGTAAATCTTATGGGGAAGGGGAGAGAGCAAGCATTTAAATGTCTATTACATGTCAGCCATGTGATCCTCATAACAAGTCTATGAGGAAGGTGCTATTATTACCCCCATTTTATAGTTAACAAACTGAGGTAGACAGAAATTAGGTGACTTTCCCAGGGTTGCATGGCAAGGAAGTGTCTGAGAATAAATTCGAAATCATGTTGAAGAATCCAGGGCCGGCATTATATTTACTAAGCCACCTAGCTGATTATAGACTACATGGGAACTTCCCTCCCCCAACCAATTGTGCTCCAAATGCCAGGATTCCTAGTTATGACTCTTTAAAGCATGCTTCAGTGCTTGTGTTTCATTGAACATAGTCTCCACAATTGAAATGATCAGAATGAAATGAGTAAGGTAATTCAGTCAAAGCCATCAAGGGAAGCATCTGGATGTGATGCTGGAAATCGTGAATTTGACTTCCAATTCTGATTCTTATTGTATGTGATCAGGAGAAAGTCACTCAATTTTGCTTGGGAATTTGATCTGAAATATGGCAAAAAAAATGCCACGCATACTTGCTAAGGACAATTCAGTTATGCTATGACTTTAATCTATGAATAGAAGCAAAATGTAAGCACAACTTAGGCTCCTTGGGGTGGGAGTGTGGGGGGGAGAGAGACTATCATTTTTGCCTATGTTTTCACAGTATGTAATAGTGTACCTTGCCCATTTTAGGTGCTTTATGAATCTACTTTGAATTTGAATGGAATTAATTAAGGACATGGAGAAATCCCATGAGCAACACTGATAAGTGTAGGTATGACAAACACTGTGTGCCCAATAGAAATTTTGGTGCCTAATTATTTTTGAAAGGTATCAGAAAGTCTCCTGTTACTTTATGACAGTAATACCAAATGGAATATTTGGGAGTTTACAGAAGCAGGTGTGCTTTCCACCAAAAAAGCCTGCATGCCAAAAATGTATCAAAGACTATTCCTCATTCTACTGCCAGAGTTGAGTCAGAAAAGGAAGAGAGAAAGTGTGCAAAAATAGCAACAATATTTTCCAAGTTGTACCTGGCAAGAAAACTAAGAAATTCACATCTGTTGCTGGGAATTAATATTCCCCTATCACAGAAGAGAGCCACCTTAGGTTATTTGTTATAGCTGCCATAAAATAAAATATCAAAGTGAAACAGAAATCTAATGTTATATTTTCAGGCCTCTGAGAATATGCACCAAGTGGCTCAAGGCCTCAAAACCACAAAAGAATCTGTTGCTTAAAATGAGTCGAAAATTGGGAGAAACACCCTTGATCAAAGCCTGAGTGACATTCCTCTTGTCAGGACTTTGCACTGAAAAATATCTCATTCTTTGGAAGCCAGGATATTAATTTAAAAAAAAATTTAAAAAACCCCTGTATATTAAGCATCTACTATGTAAAAGACACTCTGACAGATCTGGTTATATCACAGCAGAAATGAAAATACCTGTCCTCAAGGGGTTTACATTTCCTCATTTTGCAGTAGACAGAGATCAAACATGTGATCCCAGACCCCACTATTGAAAATCTTACAGCAGACATGTTATGTCTTGGCCCCATTTTGGCAGTCAGGCAAAACCTATTGATCAATGCTTCAGAATACTGGCTTTCAGTGCATAAAATAGAATCCATAGGATCACAATTGAAATTCTGTTTAAATATTATTCCCAAATCATTATTTTTTAAATCACTGACCCCATATGAAGTACTTCTACTCTTAATGCCTTCAGGATTAGAGCTCAGAATAAGCTGGATTAGTTCCAGCCTCATTTTTTCAACTTGTTTCTCATTAATCCTTTTCAGGAACTCTATGTTCCAGCTATATTGGATTACTGTTTTTTTTTTTTCCTACCTTGCTATTCTATATTTTACTCTCCATTCAAAAATAACAACAACAAAGTCACAAGCTACCCCACCCCACTGGGAAATGGAATGCTCTACTCATTCAACCCTACCTTTTGGAATCCTTTCCTCTACTCATTGCTCTTTGCTATCTTTTCTGATACTTCTTCAAATAGTTTTAAAACATTTTTACTAGAATTCTCACTTAGCTTCTAAATATACTTATTGCATAAATGTTCTAGCCCCTCCCCCGCCCCAGTTGAGTGTAAATTCCTGAAGGGTAAGGCTCTTCCATCTCTGTTCTTGTATCTGTAGTACCTCACAAAATGTTACACACGTACAAGTCACCTAGACTGTGTGTTGCTTTTTGTTTGATTTTGGTTCAAGACTATGATTTCATTAATGTGTATATGTAGGATGTAACCTCTATCACCATGCAGAGGCACCATATAAACATAGATTAGAGAGTTGACCTTAGTGACAGAAGACCTTGGTCTCATTGAACAATTTGACAAAAAAAATAAAATAAGTGCCTGCTCTTTCCTGAGCACAACGCAAGACAATAGAGAGAGGCAGTTAAAACAAATAAAGAAATAAATAAACTTAGAAACATATGCCATATATGTTTGACCTGCTTAAGAAACAAGAAAGCCTGGTTCACAAAGCTTTGAGTAGCATGGTTGTGATGCCCTCTGACCCTGAGAAGGGTATATAAGAACTGAGGTTGGCATTTTGCTTTGGGACTCTCACTCACTGGAAGAGTGTTGTGTGATTTGACCAGATGAGACTCTGGGTAGCCATTGTTAAGAGCCCACCAGGTTTGAAAACCCGGATGTTGGTGCTTTTCTTTTTGGTAACTATTTGTGTGGTGTCTTGATCAGACAAAGCCTGTCTGTTGATCTGTTTGTAATTTCTGTTTGTATTTTCTCTGAAGTTCAAGGTGCTGACTTTTCCCCCTGAACTAAGTGAATGATGCATGTATGTTTGATTAAAGTGAGATTGTAAACCCCTTAAAGTTGCTTTCCTTAGAAAAGCGGATCAAAGAACCTATTCCAGTAGCCTTCCTCTGTTCTGGTGTTATCTGCCTTGCACAGCCACAGTAGTGGCAAGCAACATTGTTGCTACAATGACACAGTCTCCATGACCACCCTCTCTAGTACTAGCTGCACCTTTACTCATCCCTCTTGGCACACTGGTTAAAGGTGGGGGAGTTGCAATACTCCATTCCCTACACTGCCACTTCCAGTTTTTCCCCCTACCTCGATCATTCAGTAACATCTCCTCTTTTGATGTACATACTATTGATATCTACCTCCCAATCTGAGGAATCATTAAAAAGTTGTCACTGAGAAAATCAAAAATACAATTATACAATATTTTAAGATGCAAATCATAGTAACTGTTTGCTACAGATCCCCAAGATACTTCCTTTCTTTCATCAATTAAAAATGATACATAGCCCATTTATGTTCTCTTCCTCTAAGAATTCCCATTATAGTAAGAGAATTCAAAGTACATATTGACTCTCCCTTAAATACTCAAAGTCCTCAGCCCTTAATCTAATTGTTCACTATGAGCTATACTTCAACCCCACCTCTGCAGCACACAAAAAAGGGCAGTCCCTTGATCTTGTCATTACCCCAAAATGTACCGTTTCCACATTCAAAAATTCTGAAATCCCTTTTTCTAATCATTACCTATTGCTGTTTTACCTCTCTTTTTGCTTTCCCTTACAAAACCTTACTCTTCACCACACCATGACCTTGAATTCCTTGACCTCTAATTCTCTCCCAGGCCATCTCCTCTGCAACTAGTCACTTTTTTCTCTTTTCTATATTTTAACTTGTGAGAACAACTCTGTATCATACTGCTATCTTGAGTTCCTAGCATCTTAATTATTTTACTGATTACTCCCCGTTATGCTTCAGTCTGAGAAAATTCTCACCATTCACTGCTTTCATTCCTAAACACTTTTTGAATAAAGGTAGAGAAAATCATGCAGCCATTCTGACTGATCCATTTAAATTTTATGTTACACAAATTCAATTAGAAATTCACTCATTGCTTCCAAAAAATCTTTACATACAGAGCTGACCAGGTTGTCATGTTTGTCCTTCATTCTTGAGGAGGACCATGACATTAAGGAAATGATGACATGACTTGCAGTTGATTTTGGTTTGAGTGAGAGAGGGCTGTGCAAGATCACCAGCCTCACTTTCTACTCCAGAGCCATTTGGTTCTAGCAGCCTGATGTTCACCAGGATGACTGGAGATGGCCCAGGATGCATTAGGAGACCCTGGCCCTTTCAGGCTAAAGTCTTTTCACATTCTTACTTTGATTGAGGTAATGCAATTCGGTGAACAGGCCTCTTTAAGAAGTTAATCAAGGGATGGACTCTTTAATAAGAAACTTTACCAACTTACTATCTTACTATCCAAAACAGCTCTTCTAAACCTTGTCATCTCTCTTTAGACCCATTTTCTCATGTTCTTAGCTAACAACGCTTCTTGTTTGACTAAAAAACAATTTCTCTCAGAAACAACTTTAAATCAAACCTGATTCTGGGACAAAAGAACCTACAAAAAGAGTGAAATAATTTTCTAGCTTAAGAAAAATTAGTAGAATATCAGGAAAGGTCACTTTCACTTGAGCGAAAGGGGAGTACAGCCCAGTCCAGATGTGTCCAGGAAAGTTAGTTGGAGGCTCTTAGCCAAAGCACAGACCAGCAACCATGGCCCCTTGATGCTGGCTCAGAGAGCTAGTGGCACATCAAGCCAGCTGTGAGGACTCCAGTCACATTGTAGAAAGCAAATTGCCAGCCCCAGAAAGTCAGCACGACAAGCAAGCCAAAAGCACCTGAGGCCCCAGTGCACGATGTGAGTGATCAGGCCCCATCTCTCCACACAAGAAGCTTGAGATAGTTCTCCCCATGCCTCAGGAGCAGAGTTCAACTTTTAAAAATTAGCAAAAAGCAAAAAAAAAGGCCTGACCATAGAAAGCTACTATGGCAACAAGGAAGATAAAATTACAAACTCAGAAGAGGACATTGTCAAAATGCCTACATGTGAAGATTGAAAGGGGAATATTAATTGGTTCCAGGCACAAAACATCCTCTTAGAAGACCCCCAAAAGGATTTTAAAAATCAAGTAAGAGAGGGAGAAGAAAAATTAGGAAAAGAAATGAGAATTATGTAGAAGAATTATAGAAAAAAAACTCAACTTCTTGGAAAAGGAAGCACAAAAATTGATAGAATAGAACAACTCTTTAAAAAGTAGATTTGGCCAAATGGAAAAGGAGGTACAAAACTTAGCTCTTATCTGCACAACTTTGCAGTAGGTGGGGACCAAAATTAAGATAGGCAAAACCTCTTCAGGCCACAGATAGGTTAGACTAGAGAAAGACTGACTATGTTTGGTTGCCATGGGTCATGTGACAGTTACCCAAGATCCTTTGACAAGCTGCAAGTAACCCATGGGCCATATGTTGTGTAGGCCTAAGGTAATTGAAGAAAATAATTCCTTAAAAATTAAAAAGGAGCAAGTGGAAGCCAATGACTCTATAAGATATCAGGAAACAGTATAACTAAGTCAAAAGAATCAAAAAAATAGAATGAAATGTAAAATAACTCTTTGGGAAAAAAAACTGACCTCAAAAATGAATGCAGGAGAGATAACTTAAGAATTACTATACTACCTGAAAGCCCTGATCAAAAAAGAGCCTGATTAGCATCTTTCAAGAAATTATTAAAGAAAATGGCTCTGATAACCTGGAACCAGAGGGTAAAATGGTCATTGAAAGAATCCAACAAGTATCACCTGAAAGCGATCCACAAATGGCCTGGCTATACTCCAAGGAATATTGTAGATAAATCCAGAATTATCAGGTCAAGGAGAAATTACTGCAAACAGGAGAAAGAAACAATTCAAATATGAAGGATCCACATTCAGGATTACACAGGACTTAGCAGCTTCTCCATTAGAGAATCAGAGGGCTTAGAATATGAAAGCAAAGGAGCTTGGATTAAAACCAAGAATCAAACACCCAGCAAAATTGAGCATAATCTTTTAGGAGAAAAAAATGGATATTTAATGAAATAAGGAACTTTCAAACTTTCCTGATGAAAAGACCAGAACTGAACAGAAAATTTGATCTTCTAATATAGGCCTCAAGAGAAGAATAAAAAAGAAAAGAATAAAAAAAAATAAGTTATTCAATAAGATTAAACTGTTTACATCCCTAAATGGGAAGATGATAATTGTAACTCCTGAGAAAGGAGAGAGAAAAGTATAAACAGGGAGAATATAGGATGGAGGGAAATACACCATTAGTAATCATAACTGTGAATGTGAATGGAACAAATTCTGTCATAAAACAGAAGTGGATAACAGAGTGGATCCTTCAGAGTCCTTTTGGATCATATTGTGAAGAATAGATAAGTCATTCACAGCTGATTATCTTACAATATTATTGTTATTTTGTACACAGTACATTTCACTTTGCATCAGGCAATGCAAGTCTTTCTAGGTTTTCCTGAGAGCATTCTGCTCATCATTTCTTACAGTACAATAGTATTCCATCATAATAACATACTACAGCTTGTTTAGCAATTCCTCAATTGATATGTAGCCCCTAAATTTCTAATTATTTGTCATCAGAAAAGAACTGGTGCAAATAATTTTATACATAAAATTCCTTTCCTTTTTTAATCTCTTTCGGGATACACACCCCATATGTATTTGTATTGTATTTGTATATGTATTGCTAAGTCAAAGGGTATGCAGGTCGTATAGGTCATATAGATCTTAAGGTGTGGCTCCAAATTGTTCGACAGAATGTTCAAATCAGTTCACAACTCCACCAAGAGTGCATTATCATCTCTTTTTTCCCACATCCCCTCCAACATTTGTCATTTGCCTTTTCTGTTCTGTTAGCCAATCTCATAGATGTGAGGTAATACCTCAGAATTATTTTATTTGCATTTTTCCAATCAATAGTGAATTACAGTATTTTTTATATAGCTTTAGGTAGCTTTGATTACTTCTTCTAAAAACTGATCATGTCTTTTGATAACTTATCAATTGGGGAATGGCCCTTATTTTTATAAATTTGCCTCAGTTTTGAATATGTTTGAGAAATGAGGCCTTTTTCAGACCTTTATCCCCATTTCAAATATCTTTTTTTTCACAATTACGAATGCTTACTGTATTTCCTTCTATCTTATTCCCCCATTTTTTCTATCCTCTCCTTCCTTTCACCCTCTGACTACCCCCTCCCCCAATCTGCCCTCCCTTTATGACTCTACCCCATTCTTTTATCTCCTTTCCCTCCTACTTTCCTATAGGGTAAGATAGATTTCTATATCCAATTATATATGTATATTATCGGCTCTTTGAGCCAATCCTGATGACAGTAAAGTTCTCTTACTCCCTCTCATCTTCCCCATCTGCAACTCCACTGTAAAAACTGTTTCTTGACCCTTTTATAAAAATGAGATAATTTATCCCATTCTTCCTCCCCCTTTCAATTTCTCCCAGTACATTCCTGTCTCACCCCTTAATTTTATTTTATTTTTAGATATAATCCCTTCATAAATTCAACTCACACCTGTCCCCACTATATATATATATATATATATATATATATATATATATATATACACACATACACATACACACATATATATACATGTATATATACATATATATACATATACATACATACATACATACATATATATATACACACATACACATACACACATATATATACATGTATATATACATATATATACATATACATACATACATACATACATATATATATATATATATATATATATATATATATATATATATATATATATATATATATATATATCTTCCTTCTAACTACCCTAAAACCATGCTATTTTCATTATTAGTGATTGAAAGTCCTCTGTCTCATTGAATGTCCATGGTTTTCCCCTGAAGGTTTATACTAAATTTTGCTGGTTTGGTTATTCTTGATTGTAATCCTAGCTTCTTTGCCCTACAGAATATCATATTACAGACCCTCTTATCCTTTAAGGTAGAAGGTGCTAAATCTTGTGTTATCCTGACTGTGGCTTTACAATATTTGAATTGTTTCTTTCTGACTGCTTGTAGTATTTTGTCCTTGACCTGGGAACTCTGTAATTTGTCTATAATATTCCTGGCAGTTTACATTTTGAGGTCTCTTTCAGGTGGTGATCAGTTGATTCCTTCAATTTCTATTTTATCCTCTGTTTCTAGAAAATCAGGGGAATTTTCCTTGAAAATTTCTTGAAAGATGATGTCTAGGCTCTTTTTTGATCATGGCTTTCAGGTAGTCTGATAATTTTTAAATTAAATCATCTTTCCTGGATCTATTTTCCAGGCCAGCTGTTTTCCAATGAGATATTTCACATTGCCTTGTTTTATTCTTCCTTGATTTCTCATGAAGTTATTAGCTTCCACTTGCTTCATTCTCATTTTTAAGGAATTATTTTCTTCAATGAGCTTTTGTGTCTCTATTTTTTTTTCCAATTTGTCCAGTTCTGCTCTTTAAGACATTCTTCTTCTCTTTAACTTTTTGTACCTCTTTTTAACATTGGTCCTAGTTTCTTTTTTAAGGTGTTATTTTCTTTAGTATTTTTGTGTATCTCCTTTACTAAGCCATTGACCCATTTTTCATGATTTTCTTGCATAACTGTCATTTCTTTTCCCAATTCTTCCACTACCCCACTTACTTCATTTTCAAACTCATTTTTGTGCGCTTCCATGGCCTGAGACTAATTCATATTTTTTTTATTGGAGGCTTTTATTGGAACTTTGATTTTATTATCTTCTTCTACCTGTGTGTTTTGATCTTCCTTGTCATCATAGTAACTTTCTATGGTCAGAGGTTTTTTTTTTTCCTGTTGTTTGCTCAATTTCCCAGGCTATTTCTTGACTTATAACTCTTTGTTAAAGTAGGACTCTGCTTCCAGGGTAGAGAGCTCACTGTCACAAGCTTTAGGGGTTTTATGCAGCCATGTTCAGAGATACTTCTATGGATCTGTAAGTTTTCAGTTCTTCCAAGGTGGTGTGATATAAATAAAACCAATGCAACTAAGATTAGAAGGGAAGCATAATGCTAGGAAACAATTTTTACATCAAGTGTCTCTGATAAAGGCCTCATTCCAAAAATATATAAAGAACTGAGTCAAATGTATAAGAATACAAGTAATTCCCAAATTGATAAATGATCAACTGATATGAACAGATAGTTTCAGATGAAGAAATTAGTGCTATCTATAATCATATAAAAATACTCTGTCACTATTTATTATAGAAATGCAAATTAAAACACCTCGGAGGTACCACCTCAGATTAGTTAACTTGATGTAAAAGGAATACAATAAATGTTGGAAATTTGGGAAAATTGGAACACTAATGCATTGTTGGTGGAGTTGTGAACTGAGCCAACCATTCTGGAGAACAATTTGGAACTATGCCCAAAGAGTTAAAAAAAACTGTGCATATCCTTTGATCCAGCAATACCGCTACTATGTCTGTATCCCAAAGAAATCATGAAAAAGGGAAAACCATCCACATGTATAAAAAATATTTATAGCAACTCTTTTTTTGTGGTGGCCAAGTATTAGAAATTGAGGTGATGTCCATCGGTTGGGGAATGGCTGAACAGGTTGTGGCATATGAATACAATGGAATTCTATTTTGCTATAAGAAATCCTAAAGAGGTGGATTTCACAAAAACCTGGAAATACTTACATGAACTAATTGAGTAGAAACAGGAGAACACTGTATACAGTAACAGCAACATTGTACAATGATAAATGATGATAGACTTAGCTTTTCTCAGCAATACAATGATCCAAGACAATTCCAAAAGACTGATGATAGAAAATACTATCCAATTCCAGAGAAGGAACTATGGAGTTTAAATGCAGATCAAAGGATGCTTTTTTCACTTTTTTGTTGTTTTTTTTTTCTTTCTCATTTTTTCCCCTTTTATTCTGATTCTCCTTTCACAGCATGAGTAATGTGGAAATATGTTTAACATTACTCTTACATACATAACCAGCAACAAAACTGTTGCTGCCTTGGGGAATGGTGAGGGAAGGGAGGATGGAAGAAAAATTTGGAACTCAAAATCTTACAAAAATGAATGTTCAAAATTATCTTTACATGTAATTGGAAAAAATACTATTAAGTAGTAGGGAGAAAACAATTGATGTCTTTTGCTGTGAGCTCCCTCTTTTCCCCTATTCCTTATTTCCTATCATTCAGGTGCCTTCTGCCACTATGCCCTCCTTCACTCCTGTCTCATAAGATAGGGTGGCCTTACTCTTTAAAAAGGCTAAACCCACTGCTTATTCAAGTGACCCCATTCTATCTTATCTCCTCAAACAAAATGCCCCCTCTGTCTTTCCCACTATCTCACTTATATTCATTCCCTCCCTCTCTACTCTCATTCCCCATAGCCTACAAACATGCCAATGTCTCTTCTCCCCCCATCCTGAACACAAAAACAAAGAAACAAAAAAACCACTTTAATCGATCTTTCCATCCTCATTAACTGTCGTCCTTTATGTCTTTTGTCTGTTAGGGCTCCTTGAAAAATATATTTACAAGTATTTCCAATTTCTTCCCCCATGCTCTCTAATTAACCTCTTACAATTTGGCTTCTGACTTTTTCATTCCTTTCTAAATGTTTTCTACAAATTTCTGGTGATCTCTTTGTTGCCATGTCTAGTGGCCTTTGCTTATTCCTCATTCTCCTTGATTTCTCTTCAGCCTTTGACACTGCTAATCACCATCTTCTCTTTAATACTCTCTTCTCTCTAGGTTTTTGGAACAGGACTCTCTCTTGGTTCTCCTCCTACCTGTCTGACTGTTCCTTCTTAGTCTATTTTACTAGATTCTTATATATAGCATACTCTCTAACCTGAACCACAAGGTTCCATACTGGGCCTGCTCCTCCATCTACACAACTTCACTTGTGGATATAATCAGTTCCATGGGTTTATGATCTCTATGCTGAGTTTTCTCAAATCTAACTATACAGCTCACCCCATATCTCCAACTGCTTGTCAGACCTCTCAAACTGTATGTCCAGCAGAAATCTTAAACTCAATATGTACAAAACTCCAAGCTCATCCTCATCCATCCTAGACTCTCCTTTAACCTCCTACCTTACCTATTACTGTAAATGACCACACCATTATCCTGTACCTTCATGCTTGTAACTTAGGAATCAACTAAGTTCCTCACTATCAATCTCTCATCTCCCATATTCAATATATTGCCAAGGCCTGCCAATTTCACCTTTGCAACATCTCTCTAATATGCCTCCTTCTCTTCTTTTACACTGACTCCACTCTGGTATAGACTCCTACCACATCTGGACTGTTGCAATAACCTGTTGATATATCCACTTGCTTCAAATCTCTTCCCACTCCAATTCATGTACATACCCTCTGCACACTCATACTCAATAAACTCCTTTGGCTTTCAGATCAAATACAAAATCCCCTGCTTGGAGTTCAAAGACCCTCATAACCTAGCTCCATCCTACCTTTCCAGTCTTCTTACTTCTTGCCATGTACTCTTAATCAGTGACACTCAACTCTCAGCTATTCCAAACACAAGGTATTCTATCTCTAGGCTGAAGATATGTTCTCTGTCTGTGCCCCTTGCTTACAATGCTTTTCCTCATTATGCTTACTAACCTCCTTGATTTTCTGGTAAGTTCCTGCTAAAGTACCATCTTCAACGTTAAGATCTACTAAAGATGTTCTATTCTGTCCTTTTATCTTACATGTAAATATTTATAGGTTAAAACAGGGAAAATGGCTGCTATGTATTAAAATAGCCAACTATTTATCAGGGTACAGTGAAAAGAGTGTTATAATTTAATTCAAAGAATCTAGGATTACATCCTGGTTCTAATACCTCTTGGCCGTCTTACCTAAGTTACCTAAGTTTTTTTGAGCTTCAGTTTTTTTAACTGTAAAACGAGAGGGTTGGATTATGACAGAGATAAATTCCAACTCTAAACCTGTGATTCTATGACTCATCTCTTGTGAGCAGACCACAAACACAAAGTTAAATTTATGCTCCATTCCACCCCCTTGCAGGTTAGCTTTAGCAAACACCGAGTTTTAAATTAAGTGCTTAGTTAAACTTCTAAAGAGAGAAGAGATTTCAATACATACTCACCATATATATTATTATCCCAGATGGTCCTATGGTCCTGAAGGAGAGCAATTCCTCTAGGCCAGGGCAGTTTTCTCTAGAATTGATGCAGTGGAAGTTCTCCAAATTGGGCATTGCCAAGTCTAGAGTGAGAAAGACCTGAATTCAAATGTGGCCTCAGACACTCGCTAGCTGTACGACCCTGGGCAAGTCACTTATACATTATTTGCCTTAGTTTACTCATCTGTAAAATGAGCTAGAGAAGGAAATGGAAAATCACTCCAGTATCTTTGGCAAGAAAACCCCAAAATGGGTCCCAAGAGTCAGGCATAACTGAAATGACTAAACAACAATGACAAAATTTCTCAAAATATTTGCTGTCCAGAGAAGATGGTAAGACTGATATATAATCTTGATCTAAATTGTATACACATACATCTTAGAAACATGTTATGTAAGAACTGCACTCAAAGAGAGAAGAATCAATATCATCCATGGGGATGCTGAAATTAACTAGGAAATCTGACTCAGTAATTACCACTCATTCTTGAATGAGTCAGAGTCCCAAAAACCTACCTGTGGTTGGAACAGGTGTGTTGTCCCACCAGAATACAGTCTTGGTGTTATTTCAAAGAGGAATTGTAAAAGACAGAGATGGAAAAGAAGAAACCATTTATGCAAAATCAAAAGTAGAGCCATGAAACTGTATTATAGTTTCTCTCACTCTCTAATGAACCCCTTATAGGTCCCCAGGCAGCTGGTGTTTGTCTTCTCCTGAAGACATCAGTGACATGCAGGCAATGCACAGGTGTTAAAGAGGATTTCAGCTACAGATAACTAGCAGCCAAGTTTCAGGTGGAATCACCTATAATGGTTACACTTTTGAGACTGAAAGTTGTCTACTAATCTTCCTTCCAAAGGTTTACTGCTCGAGGCTTCATTTAAAAAGCCTCCTCCTCCAATCTGACTCACCATCAAATTTCTGTGCAACTGTGTAGGAGATTGTTTTGGATGGAATTAGAATAAGATAATGACTATAATGCTCATTACTTCTGAGGATCACACCTGTGAGTTCTTTCATCCTTATTATCTCTATCACAGTTTAAATGACTGAGGATTTTGCTTAGTGAGTGGGAGAAAGAAATGAAATCTATTGTTCATCTTATTCATTATTATCATCTATTACATGAATATATATAATAGGAAAAATCCTTCATATCAGGAAGTATTTTCCCTAGACATGAGGCTATGGTAATGTTCAATATGTTAGTTTTCCAGAGAAAAGGACAGGACACTTATTATATACCTTGAGACAGCCTATTCAATTCATTGAGATTATGTAAAAAGAATAGGCATCTATGCTGGTGTTTCATTGTTTTGTGGATATGAGTGTAGCATCATGACGACTCTTTCAGGCTCTCTCAAGCCGAGAGGGCTTTATGTTTTGGCCAAATGGTGAACTATGAGCTTGTTGAACTAGGACAATGAAACTAACCTTGGAGAACAAGTATCCCTGACCTCAGAGGTGAACACTAGGTAATAAATTTTTCTCACTTTTTGTATCCGAACTCTTACATAAAGCTCAATTACTGTAGTGGAGTGTTAATGATATTTATCTTTGAAATAACTACCCATTGTTGACAATGTTACAGATGTTAGAATTGCCTTCTCTCTCTCTTTCTTTTTAGTTTCCAATGGGCTATAATCAATTGTAACAGGTTTTGTACTTACATATACATATATATATATACGTATATATATATATATATATATATATATATATATACACACACATGCACACATATGTATGTATATGTGGGTGTATATGTATATGTATTTATGTATTATATTCTTCCCCTATTATCTAGAATTCAAATTATCTTTAATAATAATCTGCCCCCATGTCCTTGTTCCTTTGTATTGTCCATAAGAATTTAGAGGATATTTAAACATTATTAGATAAATTGGATGCCAATGATAAAAATTATTTTAATGAATTTAGATATTCCATTTACGGAAATTTTTGGTCAGTTCCCTTCAGTTCACTACCTACTATGAACTAGGATATGTGCTAACTCTTGAAGATCCCAAAGGGAAAATAAAAATGTAATAGCTCCTACTCCCCGGGGAGTTTTATTCTGCTGGAGAAATGCAATAATCTCAGGCAAGAAATACAATATATGTACAAGGAGAGTACACAGTAATAATATTAATGAGAAGAGGGATTCAGTCTCCTTAGAGGATTAGGAAAGGCTTCATGTGTGAAAGAGCTCTCCATCTGAACCTTGGAAAGGACCGAAGGACATTGATATGTGAAGGTAAGAGTTAAAGCATTCCAAGCATCTGTATATTCTATCATTTTAAGTCATAACCAACTCTTTGTGACCCCAGTTGGTGTTTTCTTGGGAAATATACTGGAAATTGTTTACCCTTTCTCCAACTCATTTTATAGATGAGGAACTGAGGCAAAAAGGGGTTAAATATCTTGCTCTGGGTCAGTATCTGAGACCAGATTGTACCTCAGGTCTTCCTCACTCCCAGTCCAGTTCTCTATTGACTGCATCACCTAGCTGCCCCTAAGCATAAAAGTATATAAAAGTACAAATAGGGGTGATGCAGTATTGTGTAACACTGAATGAAAAGACAACTTGTAATATAAGGTGAGTAAATGGGAATTCATTTGTAATCATCCTATAAATACATATTGGAGTCACATCACATTAAACAATCAGGCAAAATTTGTTAACTTCATAATATGTATGAAGCACTGTATTATGTATTGGAATGTGATGAGGATTAAATCCTATACTTTGAGGAAGGAAAATAGAATTTGTATCAGATGTTCAATGAAGATTTTTCTCCTATAAAATATGATAATATTATCTACTAAAAACTTGTACTACTGATTTCCAAGTCACTGTTATAAACAAGATACAGAGAAAACTAAAACAGAGCCCAAGCACAAAGGACATTATAAACTACCTGAGAGGATGATATCTATATACATAAGTATGTCACATGTCATGTAAATTTTATAAAACATTATATATTTAGGGCTAGAAGGAATTGCATTTATAAGCTTCTCAAAAACCTTCATATTACTGATGAAGAAACTGAAACACAGAAAAGTTAAACGGCTTGCCCAAGCTCATGACTCTTTGAGATATCAAGAATCAGTCAAACAAAATAAAAAGAATGAAAAAGGCAGAAGGAAATGTAAATTATTCATTGGCAAAACAACTGATCTGGGTAATAGATCCAGGAGAGATAATTTAAGAATTATTGGACTACCTGAAAGCCATGATCAAAAGAAAATAAATAAAAGTTTCTGGATAGCATCTTTCATGAAATTATGAAGGAAATCTGCCCTGATACCCTAGAACCAGAGGGTAAAATAGTCATTGAAACAATCCACCAATTACCTCCTGAAAGAGATCCCAAAATGAAAATCCCAAAGATTATTGTAGCCAAATTACAGAATTACCAAGTGAAGGAGAAAACACTTCAAGCAGCCAGAAAGAAATGATTTAAATGTCATGGAACCACAATCAGTATTATGCAGGACTTAGCAGCTTCTACATTTAAGGATCAGGGGACTTGGGATATAATATTCATGAAAACAAAGGAACTTGGTTTATATCCAAGAATCAACTATGTAGCAAAAATGAGCATAATCTTGTAAGATGGATATTCAGTGAAATACAGAACTTTCAATAATTCCTGATGAAAAAAACAGCATACAAACTGAAGAGAAGCATGAAAAGGTAAAGAGGAAAGAAAAAAAACATGTTATTAAATAAGGTTAAACTGTTTATATCCCTACACAGTAAGATGAAACTTCTAATTCTTGAGAAATGTATCTTTATTAAGTCATTTAAAAAGAGTATACATAGATGGAGAGTGTGGTTATAAGTTGACTTTGCAGTGATGATAAAAGAAATAATAATTAAGGTATGGAAAAAAGATTGTCCTAGGAGAAGAGAAAAGGGGGAGGCAGAATAAGGTAGATTACATCACATGAAGCAGCGAAAAAGCCCAACTATTACAGTGGGGGGAAAGAAAGGAGTGGGCAAGCACCATTTGAATCTTACTCTCATCAGATTTGTTCAAAGAGAGAATAACATACACATTCATTTAGTTATAGAAATCCATCTTACTCTATCAGGAAATAGGAAGAGAAAGGGGATAGAAAATGAAGGGGCTGGATAGAAGGGAGGGAAATAGGGAGATAAGAAGTAGTAGATGAAAGGGAAAACAGGGAAGGGGCTGATAGTAGAACTGGTAGATTGAAGGAGGTAGTGGTCAGAAACAAAAGGTTTCTTCCTGAAGCAGGGAAGGGTGAAAGGAGAGAGAAAAGTATAAAGGGTGCAGTTGGGAGAGAATGGAGAGAAAAACACAGTTAGTTATCATAACTGTGAATGTGAATGAGATGAACACTCATAAAATGGAAGCAGATATCAGAGTGGATTAAAAACCATAATCCTACAATATGCTGTTCAGAAGAAACACATTTGAAGCTGAGCAAATACCCACAGAGTAAAGGTAAAAGGCTGGAGCAGAATATATTATGCTTCAGCTGAAATTAAAAAAAAAAAATAAAAAGCAGGTGTAACAATCCTGATCTCAGACAATGCAAAAGCAAAAATTGATCTGAATAAAAGAGTTAAAGAAGGAACATATATCTTGATAAAAGATACCTTAGACAATAAAGTGATATCAATACTAAACATATACGCAATAAGTGATATAGCATTCAAATTCTTAGAGAAGTTAAGTGACTTATGGGAAGAAAAAGACAGCAAAACTATATTGGTGGGGACTCAACTTCCCCTTGATAAATATAACAGCAATATAAGCAACAAAGAAGTTAAAGGAGTGAGTAGAATTTTAGAAAAGTTAGATATAGTAGACCTCTGAAGAGATTTAAATGGGAAAAGAAAGGAATATAGCTTTTTTTCAGAAGGACATGGAACCTACACAAAAAATTGACCATGTACTAGCAGGGATGGGGAACCTGCAACCTCAAAGCCACATGTGGCCTTCTCTGTCCTTGGGCATGGTCTTTAGATTTAGTACAAGTTTTACAGAATTGTAAACAAAACCCCTTTTACTGAGTAGATTTGTTCTATAAGGTTTGGATTTAGTCAAAGGGCCACATTTGAGGACCTAGAGTGTCTCACATGGCATAGAGTTCATAGGCTCCCTACACATGTGGCTACAGAATAAAACCCTCACAATCAAATACAGAAAGGCAGAGATAGTAAATGCATCCTTTTCAGATAACACTGTAAAAAAGACCTGTAATAAAGGACCATGGGAAGGTAAACAAAAAACTAAATAATCTAATACCAAATAGTAAATGGGTTAAACAACAAATCATAGAAACAATCAACAACTTTAATCAAAAGAATGACAATTATGAGACAACATACCAAACGTGGGATGCACCCAAAGAAGTTCTTAAGGAAAATTATATATATATATAAATGCTTACATGAATACAATAGAGAAAAAAGATTTCAATGAATTGGGCATGCTACTAAAAAGCTAGGGAAAGTACATACTAAAAGTCCCCAGTTAAATACCAAGTTAGAAATTATGAAAATCAAAGGAGAGATTATGAAAACTGAAATTGAGAGGTATGGACTTAATAAATAAAACTAAAAGCTGGTTTTATAGGGGAAAAATAATAAAATAAAAAAAGTTTAGTTAATTTGATTGAAAAAAACACAGAAGAAAACCAAATTCCAGTATCAGTAATGAAAATGGTGAATTTGCCACAAATAAAAAGAAATTAAAACAATAATTAGGAGCTATTATGCCCAACTGAATTACAATAAATCTTACAATCTAAGTGAAATGTATGAATATTTACAAAAATACAAATTGCCCAGATTAACAGAAGAAGAAATAAAATATTTAATCCCATTTTAGAAAATGAAATTGAATAATCATAAATGAACTCCCTAAGAAAAAAAATTACCAGGGCCAGATGGATTTACAAATGAATCATCCCAAATACTTAAAGAGCAATTAATTTCAAAACTAAATAAACTATTTGGAAAAATAGGCAAAGGAATCCTACTGAATCCTTTTTTTATATTATAAATATGATGCTGATACCTAAACAAGGAAAAGGCAAAACACAGAGAGAAAATTATGGACCAATTTCCTTAATGTATATTGATGAAAAAGATTTTAACACTTATCATCAGGATAATACGCTATGACTCAGTGGTATTTATACCAAGCATGCAGGGTTGGTTCAATATTAGGAATACTGTAAGCATAATTGAGCATATCAATAACAAAATTAAAATAAATCATATAATTATGTCAATAGATGCTGAAAAAAAGCTTTTGACAAGATACAGCACCCATTCTTACTTAAAAAAACACTAAAGACCATAGGAATAAATGGAGTTTACATGATGGAGTTAAAATGATAAGTAGTATCTATCTAAAACCATCAGCAACCATTATATGTAATGGAGATAAGCTAGAAGCATTCCCAGTAAGATCAAAAGTGAAATAAGGATGTCCCCTATTACCACTGTTATTCAGTATGGTTCTAGAAATGACAGCTTTAGCAATAATTACAGAAAAAGAAATTGAAGCTATTAGAATAGGCAATGAAGAAACAAAGCCATCCCTCTTTGCAAATGATATGACAGTATTCTTTGGTAATCCTAGATACTCAACTTAAAAAAAAATCTTGAAATAATTATCAACTTTAGCAGTTTTTCAGGAAATAAAATAAGCCTACGTAAATCATTGGAATTTCCATATATCACTAACAAAGCCCTGCAGCAAGAGATAGAAAGAGAAATCCCATTCAAAATAACCATACTCTATATATACAAACATACATATACATACACGTATGTATGTATATATATATATATATATACGTATACACACATTATATATATATACACATAAATACAGACACACACTCACACATACACACACACACACACAGTCTTCCTGCCAAGACAAACCCAGGCACTGTATGAACACAATTACAAAACACTTTTCATGCAAGTAAAGTCAGATCTAAATAAATGGAAAAATATCAGTTGCTCATGAGTAGGCAGCACTAATATAATAAAAATATATTTCTACCTAAATTAATTTACTTATTCAGTGCCATACCAATCAAAATACCAAAAATTATTTTATACAGCCAAAAGATAATAACAAAATTCTTCTGAAACAACAAAACTTCAAGAATTTGAAGGGATTTAATGAAAATACATGCAAAGAAAAGCAGACTAGTTGTACCAGATATAAAACTATATTACAAAGCAGCAATCATCAAAATTATTTGGTATTGGCTAAGAAACAGACTTTTGGATCAGAGGAATAAGTTAGGTACACAAGATGCACTAGTCAGTGACTAGAGTAATCTATTGTTCAATAAACAACAAAGACTCCAGCTTCCCGGATAAGAACTCACCATTTGACAGAAAGTGCTGGGAAAACTGGAAAATAATATGGCAAAAACTAGGCACAGATCAACATCTTAAACCACATACGAAGATAAGGTCAAAATGAGTACATGATTTAGACATAAAGGATGATGCCACAAACACATTAGGAGAGCAAGGAATAGTTTGCCTGTCAGATCTATGGAGAAGGGAAGAGCTTATGAATAGTCAAGAGATAGAGAACAATTTAAAGTGTAAAATGAATAATCTGATTACGTTAAATTTTAAAAATTTTGCACAAACAAGACAAATGCAACCAAGATTAGAAAGGAAGTAGAAAGTTGGGAAACATTTTTACAGCCTGTGTCTCTGATAAAGACCTCGTTTCTCAAACATGTAGAGAATTGAGTCAAATTTATAGGAATAATGGTCAAAGGATATGAACAGGTAGTTTTCAGATGAAGAAATTAAGGTTACCTATAGTCATATGAAAAAAATGCCCTAAATCACTACTCATTAGACAAATGCATATTAAAACAACTCTTAGGTATCACCTCAGACCTATCAGATTGACTAATTTGACAGAAAAGGAAAATGATAAATGTTGGAGAAGATGTGGAAAAATTGGGGGATTAATGTATTATTGGTGGAGTTGTGAACTGATCCAACCATTCTGGAGAGCAATTTTGTATTATACCCAAAGGGCAATTGCATTGTGCATACCTTTTGGTCCAGTAATACCACCACTAGGATTATATCCAAAAATGAGCACAAAAAAAAGGGAAAAAGACCTATGTGTATAAAAATATTTATAGTTTTTGTGGTAGCAATGAATTAAAATTTGAGGGGATTTTCAGTAATTTCAGAATGGCTGAAGAAGTTGTGGTATATGAATGTAATGGAATACTATTGTCCTATAAGAAATGATGAACAGGTGGTTTTCAGGAAAAAAAAAAGTGCTGACTGAAGTGAGTAGAAGCAGGGGAACATGGTACATAGTAAGAACAACATCGTGTGATGACAAACTGTGATAGACTTAGCTCTTCTCAGTAATTCAATGATCTAAGAAAATTTCAAAAGACTCATAATGGAAAACGCTTTCCACATCCAGAGAAAGAACTATGGAGTCTGAATGCAGTTCAAAACATACTATTTTTTGTTTGTTTTTTTCTTCTCTTTTTTCCCCTTTTGTCATGATTCTTTCAGAACATGACTAATGAAGAAATATGTTTAAAAAGGTTATACCTATATAGCCCTATATCAGATTGCATGCTGTCTTTGTGAAAGTGTGGGAGGGAGGGAGAAAAAAAAATTGGAAGCCGAAATCTTCTAAAAGTCAATGTTATAAAGAGAAATAAACTATATGTCTGTGAAATAAATATTTTTTTTAAAAAAAGGAATCACTTTTTGGTGGGCAGGGTAGGTGGTGCAGTGGATAGAGCAATTGTCCTGGAGTCAGAAGGACCTGGGTTCAAATATGGCCTGAAACATTTACTATCTGTGTGACCTTGGGTAAGTCACTTAATCCAACTTGCAATAAAAAAAAATCACTTTTTGGTTAAAAGAATGCTGAGAAACCAGAAAATTAGTCCAGCATAAAATACGCATAAAACAACAATTCATATCATATGCCAAGATAGATTGCAAATGTATACAGAACTTAAATAGAATGGTGATATTATAAATAAATTAGAAAAACAAGAAGATTTAATCACAAAATACAGAAAAGAGAGGATCACAGAAAAGAAAATGAATAATTTAATTACTTCCAATTATAAAACCTTTTTTCTTTCAGGAACTTAAAAAAACCACCTAATTTATTTCATTATATTGAAATGACATAGTGAAATAGGAAGTATTTCAAGTCAGGGGTTCCCTATTCAAATTAAACTTCTTTACTACAAGTATGATCTTATTGAAATGACATAACCTTTACTATAGGCTAACTTTTTTGATCTCTAATATGAAAAACTTAGATCAACTAACCTCTAAATTCACTTTCAACTCTTAATTTCCAATCATATTTGAAAATTAAGAAAAACTAGACAATGGATTATATAATTTTATCTGTTTTTTTTTTCCTTTCTAAAGACAATTTTATTATTCTTACTTTCATTAGAGTGTGTGCCCCTAACAAATGAAGATTGCTTCATTCTTTTTGTATTTGTTTTACTAGTGCCTAGCATAGTGCCTGGTACATGGCAGGGATTTGATAAATGCCTGTTGATTTCTGTCAAAACTATCCAGGACTATTTTATATTTATCAAGTTATTTCTTTTTTTTAAATCTATTACCTGCTGGTCAAATTTCTGGTTATGTTGACTTCTAAACTGTATTCATTTGATCCTTCCACTATATCCAAACACACACACACACACACACAAATATATGCATATACATATATAATGAGAGCCAAGGTAATAAGACCTAGAAAAAATAATGTTACAAGGAATAGAAATGAAATAAAAATTTTGGTCTTAGATAGATGACAAAAGTGGAATTATTTACAGTTAACAAGAGAATTCAAATAAGGGCTCGTGGGTTAACTAACCCTCTTGTTGTCTGTAGATTATTCAAGTCCAAAAATAACAGAGTACTTAGTTGTAGGTAACATTTTGATGATTTTTTTTTAACAGGGAAAATTCTACCTCTTCCTTATCATATCCTCATTTGCTCTTCTCCTTAAGAAAATGACTGGTTCATGCAACTGGGAAATAAGATATACAGGCAATGCTGTATAGAAATATATCTTGCCCTATGAGAAAGTAAGGAGAAAGAAATGGGTGGGGGGAGGCAGGTGATAGAAGGGAGGGCACATTGGGGAAAGGGGCAATGAGAATACATGACATCTTGGGGTGGGAGAGGGTAGAGATGGGGAGAAAATTTGTAACTCAAAATCATGGGGAAACAAATGTTGAAAACTAAAAATGAATTTTAAAAAATAAAATAAAATATCACATTAAAAAGTGATTGTTTCAATTCAATTCATCCAAAAAAGCATTTATTAGCACCTATGATTTGTCTAAATTTCAGTAAAGCATTTGATAAAATCTCATGCTATCTTTTTGACAAAAATGTAGACATGTGAGGTAGCTAGGATTGTTGTAAATGTGGGACATAGGAGCTGCTATACTTTTCCCCCCTTACTAAAGTTAAAAGAAAAAAAAATCCTCAGTGGCTACACAGTAAAGCATCCAAGATATATTTATGAATGTATAACTCTGTGTGTCCCTTATATCATCACAAAATATATTCTCATGCAACACAAAATGTGATAGTGAGGAGCAAAAAATTGCATAATTTTATGGAGAATGGTTAAATGAAATGTTTTCTCTGTTTTAAAGTATCTTCTCTGTTAAAAAAAAAAGAATCAGTGCTGGATATGGAAACTATAGGAGATCTTTAATTTAAGTTCTGATTATATTCTTGGGAAATTTTAGAAATCCTTGGTGGCCTACTAAAAGAAAAAGATTGAGAAAAAGAATGCGACATAAATTTCTATATAAGAACCAATCCTAGATAGGTACTCATATCTTTAACTTTAGTCTATGTAATTGAGAGATGCCATGGTTTCTATTCACTTTCAGGGCTGAATAGTGGCTTTACTGATCTCACATTAGCAAGAAAGCTAAGACTTTCAGAAATATGAATTGTTTTCCCAAATGAAGTTTAACTTTCAATCTTTTCATTATATTAACACACTTCTGAGGCAGAATTTCTGCTTTGATAGTAGGTGGATGGCAACCCACCTTTCAAAATTCAATATTTTCCCATTTATTTTTCATTATTTGCCTCTGCAGAGGCAACGAAGCTGCATCATAAGTTTTTTGGTTGCCCTAATGGGAATCAAGTTCACAACTAAAGAAAATAAAGATTAAAAATATTATGATTTCATTTGAAATAATTTCAGATATGCACATGTGCTAAGCAATCACTCAATGTGCAAATCAAGAAGCATTTATTAATCATCTTCTAACATCAGGTACCATGCTAAAGTCTAAGGTCACAAAAACAAAAATAAAGTTTCTGCTCCGGAGACACTGATGTCATATCACAAAAGACAACACCTACACCTATGTCCATAGGGGATAAATAAAATGAAAAAGATGATGTAGGAAGGGAGAGAGAAGGAATAATCTTTTGTATAGCACAACCAGTGTGCCAAGCCACGTGCTAAGAATTTCATATGTAAGATGAAACTAACGTTGTAATGTGGACAAGGAAAGGTTTTCTGTAGAAGGTGGTGCATAATCTGAGTCTTGTTGAGGGAAGAAAGCAGTTTTATGAAACAGTTGTGATGAACAACTTTAGCGAAGTCACAGAATATAGAATAAACCCAGATAAATCCTCAGCATTTCTGTATGCTATTAACAAAGTCTGGCAGCAAGAGATAGAAAGAGAAATTCCATTTACAATGACTAGACAATATAAAATATTTGGAGGTCTACCTGCTAAGGTAAACCCAGAAACTATATGAAGAAAATTACTCGACATTTTCTTACTAATACAATCAGATCTAAACAACTGGAAAAATAGCAATTGCTCATGGGTAAGCTGAGCTAATAAAACAAAAATTATAATTCTACCTAAATTAATTTACTTATTCAGTGCCATAGCAATCAAACTACCAAAAAATATTTTGTAGAGATAGAAAAAATAACAAAATTCATCTAGAAGAACATCCCTAGAAGAAGGTCAAGAGTATCAAGACAATTAATGGGGGAAAAGTGCAAAGGAAGGTGGCCTAGTTATACCAGATATAAAACTATATTTTCAATCATCAAAATTATTTGGTGCTGGCTAAGAAATAGAGAGGTGGATCAGTGCACTACATGAGGTACACAAGACCTGAGGGCAAATGACTATAACAGTTTACTGTTTGATAAACCCAAAGACTCAAGCTTCTGAGATAAAAAACTGTTGGGAAATGTGGAAAATTATATGGTAGAAACTTGACAGAGACCAACGCGTCATAACCTGTACTAAGATAAGATCAAAATGATACATAATTTTAAACCCATTGTTTGTATTTTTTTCTTTTTTGACCAAATAGAACATATGTAAGTCCTCTTCCCAATGACAACCAAATACTTGAAGAGAGATATAACGAGTTGACTCTGTCTTCCCTAGCGCAATCTCAGTTTATTCATCCTATTTTGACAGGTCATGAATTTGAATTTGACAGCATCTTTGTCTCTCTCTTAAAAAAATCTCTAAAGGTGAACAATTTTCCTTCTTAAAATGTAGCATCCAAAGTGAACATAATATTGAATATGTGTTCCTTATGAGGACAAGTTACAGCAGGATTAACACCACCTTATTCCCCAAAGTAAAGCCTCTTTTAATACAACATCACTTTCTGTGGTTCAACCATTTCAGTTGCGTCCAATTTTTTTGTGACTCTTTCTTTTTTTCTCGGCAAAGATACTAGAATTGTTTGCCATTTTATTTTCCAGCTCATTTTACAGATAAGGAAACTGAAGCAAACAGGGTTAAGTGACTTGCCCAAATCACACAGCCAGTAAGTATCTGAGGTCAGATTTGAACTCAAGAAGATAAGTCTGAATCCAGGCCCAGCACTCTATCAGTTGTGCTACCTAGCTGCTTTATCAAGATAATTAAATGCTTGTGGATTAATGGAATCTAAACTCAAATTAGATTTCTTTTCTCCTATATCATATCCATATTTTTTAGAGAAAAATCCATTCCTAGCCATGACTCTTGTCTTATACTTCAGACCTTTGGATAATAAACTCCAAACTTAGAAAAAACATAGAGACTGATCATCTAGTCCAACTGTTTCACTTTATCTATGAGGACATTGATACTCAGAGAAATAAAATTTCTTCTTCAGGGTAACACAACTATAATGTATTGGAGGCAGAATTTGAAAATAGGCCACTTTGGCTGCAAATTCAACTCTTTATCCTCTGTACCATGTTACCTCCATTCATGTGAAGTTGAATTTTTTAATCAAACTATAAGACTTTAAACTTATTTCTTTTTCTCTTATTTCATTTAATTCAATGTTTTAGCCTGCTAACATTTTTTTTCAAATCCTGATTATCATTTGCTATGTTACCTACCCATCCTAGTTTTATAACATATCAAAATTTGATAAGCATGTCATCTATGCCAATCCTCTCATTAACAACAACAAAAAAAAGAAATAGGAGATATCATCAGCCCAAACCTTAATTCCTGAGATGCTCTACTTAAGACTTTCTTCCAGTTAGGCTTAAAATATTAATGACTTGCTTTGGATTAAAGCTGTTTAAGGATCTCTGAATCTATCCAACTGAAGCATCATCTCTACATCTCTTTCACAAGCATGACATGAGAGTTGGACATGAGATACAAACTTATTTCCTGCCTCAAAATCCTATACTCTTTCAACTATACCATTCCATTTATTCATCAAATACATAATGAGCTCCTAGTATGGATAAAGGTGTATAGTAGACACTGTTAAGGTTAAAAAGAATATGACATGATTTCTCCTCTCAGAAACTCTGCTGTTTAATAGGAGATAAAAGTATATACTAAAAAAATATGGCAAATCAAAATATATTGTCTATTGTTTCAATAAAAACCTAAGGTGGGACAGCCTTGATCTAAGGTATAATGAAAAAGTCAGTGTTAATTCAGAAGAAGAAAACATAATTTTATAGAGGAGATGGCACTTAAGCTGGACCTTGAAGACTGTGTGGGAAAGGGATAGAGAAATTGCAGTTTGAAAGGAACATCCAGGTAGCAAGGGGAGGAGGTGAACATGTACAAAGTCATGGAGGTATGTAATTGTGAATTGAAATCAGGATGCCATAAATAATCTAATTGGGAAGGACATCTAAAAGTAGGATTATCACTTCTTTCAAAAAAGAGCCAATCTGTATAAGTCCAGCGGAGGAGAGCATAGTATAAGAGCCTCCATGAAGGGAAATAGTGAAAAGATATCTTGGGTTTAATTTGGGAATAGTTTCAAATTATAGCCAAATATAATGGCTTGACTAGTAGGGGATTTGGAATAACTGAGGTTGCAGAGAGAGAGAGAGAGAGAGAGAGGGAGAGAGAGAGAGAGAGAGAGAGAGAGAGAGAGAGAGAGAGAGAGAGAGAGAGAGAGAGAGAAATTGAGCTATGCTTTAGGGATATTCATCTGATAGAAGAAAGGAAATGGGATATCACAATGTTACACCCAACAGCTCATCAGCTAGAACCTATCCCACTAAATACTGCTGAAATAAAATACCTACTATTCATAAATAGTGAATAGCAGTAAAGCTATTTAACCAAGCAAATAGCAAAAATAAATAAGTGATTTTATCCAGATTAGAATATACCATAAAATGCTCAGGATTCAGCAAACTCCTTAGATGTGAATTGAGATCTTCATAAAACAAGAGAGAGGCATCATTCTCCCTCAGGAACTCTCCAAATGTCTCTAGAGAAACCAGAGACACACTGAGGACATGGCTTCTACTATATGCCTTTGTGAAAATCTTTCTGTTTTGCTTCCATGGAGTCAGTCCTAAAGAAGGAATGAAGATTATTTCTCCTATCTATCCAAATTTTCCTCTCAGACATGCAACATTTAGATAGCATCTCAACCAATTAGGAGAGCCCAATGCAAAATTGTCTAGTCTTAGCTGGAAATCTCTATTTCACGAAATTTGGGTTGAAACCTTAAAAATATTCAAATAAACAGTTTATTCATTAACTCCTCATTCCTTTCATGCCATATTTTCTAATAAAATAGTTTGAGTACTTTCAAGTGAAAAGAGAAATAATTCATCTTGTTTAATCATTTGAAATTGTTTCCTTGCCTCAACTATCTGAACAAGACTCTTAAGAGGGACAAAATCAAATGAGCCTTTTATTAAACTACAAATTGTGGTGTCCACAAAATAAAAATTATGCATTCATAGACTTGGAGGATCTGTCACTCAAAACAACACTGTATGTATAATTACACATTCAGAGGAAAAACAGAATCATTTCCCCTGCTAATGATGGAGCAGCAGAAACCATCTGCATTGGTGCAATGATGCTTACTCTGGGGTACTCAGTAAGGACATTAATGGTGGGAATAATGAGCATGATTTCCCAGGGAACATAAAAATTTCATAGAACTACATGCAGTATGCTTTTAGGCTCATAAAAGGGTGCCAGGGTGGATTGATTTTTGAATGTCATCATTTTATTCTTTCCCAGGAGATACTATAAACCACTCAAAGATCCTCATTCAAGGTAATGCTCTCCAAACATCAAGCCATTCACTCTATGTGGTACAGACAATTTATGTTTTCCAAAACCTTTCTCATCTGTACTTAGCCAAGCACTAGTAGGCACTGGCACTTAGTTATTCGGATGCTGAAACTTGGGCATGGTGAGGGCATTCTCAATAGATGTCTACACCTTGATATTGTACAATTCCAGAAATGACTCAGTGTGGAAAATAACACAGCTGTGATTCACCACAGAGGACTGAGATCACATCCTACCCTCTACCAAGAACATACCATTAGGAATTACTGCTTTGAGTAATCGTAGAACCATATGAGAAAGGGCCAGAGTGCTGGTTTCTATGAACTTCCAGCAGAATGCATCTTTTTGTGGCAAAAACAGCATCACATTTAGCTTATCAGGCAACTTTTCAGGGTTTCTGTCTCACAACTATGCAGATGGGGGAGTTCAGGAAGACTCACAAAGAAATAATTTACACTGGTTATATTTATCCAATCAATAAATCAAGAAGTCTGTGTTATGGACGAGGGTGGCAGCTGAGCTCCAGCAAGATCAGAACCAGGAAAAAGGAGGGGAGGTATCTCAAATATACCTTTGCTATTCATATCAGGCCAGTGCACCACCTTAAGAAACTGAGAAGAAGGAAAAAAAGGAATTTGGGATTAAATTATACAATGAAACTGACCAATACACATAAGGAAATCTATAACACTGCTTGTATGGGAGGAAATGGAGACTGGGAAAAGGACAGGTGTTTTCACCTTGGAGAGAGATTTGTTTCTCCTTGAGGTCAATGTGAAGTAAGCTACAAGCAGTGACAGTGATCTAAGAAATCTGAAAGTTTTGGAAGATTGCACATAAAAGTGGAGTTTCTTTTCAGTAAAAAAAAGTCAAGCAGGTCCTTCTTGTTTCCAGCCCGGGAAAGATCTTTGTGCATGGAATTAACCTACAATGGAAGTGTATTTTAAATGGAGTAAATAAAATGGGAAAGCAGGTGCAACTAAATTTAGGTAGACATAAATAATTATTTTTCCATTACTAGCTGCTTATTTTTGTTTGGTGAGCACCTACTGGATAAAGGAAAGCCAGAGTCCCTTCCCATTGTATTCTCCTCAACACACAATGACCATGGCTATTCTGCATTCCGCAAGACCTCCTTTTTCTTTTGTAATATACTATGACATTCTTCTTTGTGATTTCTCATTGCTACATTATAATATTTTTAGTTTGTTTTTGTTCTTGAATTTCTTTTCTTTCATATTAGATTTTTTTTTTCATTTAAATAGTTAAGTTTCACCTTGTAAGGCATTGGGATTTGAAGCATATTGTTTTGTTTTGCCTTGTAGTTATAATCTATGGATTCTCTTAATTGACACCTTAAGATACATACCCTGAAGCTCCATTTTTATATGATGTATTAAGCTATGGTATTCAGGGTTTTTTTTCTTATTGTCATATTATTGCAGGATACCTATAATTCTTAAGTAATTTCTCTGCCTCCAGTATAAAAGATCATTTTATTTGGTTCCTATAAAATATATATAAGATAAATATATATATATATATGTATATACATATCTATTTACATACATACATTATTTAGTTGTCTTTAATTTTTGCTTCTCTTTTAAATTTATTTTTCTCAACTACATGTAAAAATTAACTTTTTAATATTTTGATTTCAAAATTCTCTACACCTCTCAATCTCCTTGATCTTCCTTTAGAAGGTAAGCAATGTGCTATAGATTATACATGTGTAGTAATACAAAACATATTTTCATATAAGACAAAAGAAAAAGAAATAAAAAATAAAAGTATGCATTGATCTGCACTCAGACTCTGTCATTTTTTCTTTTCTCTGAAGGTGGACAGCATATTTCATTGTCATTCAGAATTGTCTTATATTATTTTATTCCTGAGCATAGCTAAGTCATTCACAATTGATCATTGTAAAATATTGTTACTGTGTAAGATGTTCTTCTGGTTCTGCTCACTAAACTTTCAATCAGTTTATGTGTCTTTCCATTTTTTTCTAAAAGCATCTTGCTCATCATTTCTCATAGTACAATACTATTTCATTGCAACCATATACCACAATTTGTTCAGTCATTCTCCAATTAATGGGTATCCCCTCGATTTCAATTCTTTTCCACCACAAAAATCTTTGCTACATTTTTTTTACATATAGATACTTTCCTTTTTTAAAAAATTTCTTTAGGGTACAGACCTAGCAGTGGTATTGCTAGATGAAAAGGGTACGTACAGTTTTGTTTTTTTTTTTTTATAGCTCTTTGGGCATTTTTCTCTAGATTGGAGAGATCAGTTCACAACTCCACTAACAATGCATTTATCCCAATTTTTCCACATCCTTTACAATATTTGTCATTTTCCTTTACTGTAATATTAGCCAATCCAATAGGTGTAAGGCTATACCTCAGAGTTTTTGAATTTCTATTTCTCTAATTAATAGTGATTTAGGGTATTTCATATGATCATAGATAATTGTGATTTCTTCTTCTAAAAATGGCCTATTTGACCATTTACTAATTGGAGAATGACACATATTCTTCTAAACTTTACTCTATTCTTTACATTTTTGAGAAATGAGGACTTTATCAGATAAACTTCTTGTAATTTTTCCCAGTTTCCTGCTTTCCTTCTAATCTTGGCTATACTGGGTTTTTTGCACAATTTAAAAAATAATGTGAGCACAGTCATCCATTTAATATTTAGTAATGTTTTCTGTTTCTTCTTTTGTCATATTTTTTCCCTTACCCATAGTTCTGACAGATGAAATTTTCCATACCCCGTAATTTGTTTGTGATATTGATGGAATCCTAATAAAGCTGCTTCCAACCCCAATATTCTAACTTCCTTATAGGCCCCACTGAATAGCAGGCCCACTTCACCTACCTAGCCACTCATCCCCCACAGACACAAACTCAAAAACCCAACTTCTTCATACATGCCACACTGCTCACTAGAACAACAGGTATATCCATGAACTCATAGTTCTCACAGAAACAGCAGACGTGTCCATCTGATGGGATTCTAGCCAGTGCTTGTCTCCACTACTCACAAACCTGTTCCCACAGAAAAATGTGTGTCCATGTGTATCAACAATCTGGCTAGCAGCTGCTGTGGGGGTGTAAAACCAACAACAATCAGCACACAGAGCACTGCAAAAGCCCAGGTCCTTTTCATCTTCTTTACTAATGAAAGCAATGTTAAAGGGTTAACAATCTTACTTTAATCCAGCATACAAATATAATTTACTTAGTTCAGGGGAAAAAACCAGCACCCTGAATTACAGACCAAATGCAATTTGTAGTTATAAACATCTGACTGTTCAGTCAGGGAGCTCATTACAACGGCTGGCCCAGAGTTACACACCACTCCTGCTGTGGCACAGAGCTCTGAGAGAAAACACCAACCTCTCCACTTATATATCCTGTTTGGGGCCTGGAGGGCCCCAACCTCACCCAGGCTGGGCGTGGAAAAGTTCTCCACTCCCTGTATCACATTAGATTCAAATCAGTGGCTCCCAATTATCTCAGTGCTGAGAAATACAAAAACATCCCACTTTATCTGCCCCTTTCAAACAAAGGCCAGAATCATTAAAGGTCAATAGCAAAAAGTCCCACCTTAATTACTATTACACTATGCCCTCGACCTCAACAACATCATCCACCTTGACCAAACAGGATGATAATAGCTAGCCAATCAGAAAGCAGCACCACCAGGATGCCCAAACAGGATGTGGACCCCAAAACAATATAAGGGACTTTCCCTAAGTAGGCACCTGTGCAGTAATAGTAAAAGCTATACTTTAGGTGAACTTGTAACATAGGGAGACATATAATATCATTATCACAAATATATATACCTCTCATGGGTTTTTCTGTATGCATTGTGGGTAATCACATGAGCAGTTCCCCTGTGGCTAGGACACCTCCTCCATTACCTAATCTCTTAACAAACTCCTCCTGCCTTTTTAATAGTAATCATATTCCTATATTCTATGTGTGTAATTGCCTTTTTCCCTATAAAAATCCATCTTGGTTTCTCTGGACCTGCTAGTTCCTCTTGGAACTTAGCCCACTTCATGAGAGGCATCAATCTCAATAAATGCCTAACCTTGGATTAGAGGTGGTCTGACTGAATTCTTGCAGAGGGTTCCACCATAAAACATCATGAAACCCCAACAGTTTTTGGCATGGGCAGAAACTAAACCTCAACAATATCACCCTTTATGTTTAAATCATAGACCCATTTTGACTTTATTTTGTTATATGGTATGAGATGTTGATCTATGCCTAGTTTCTAGTTTCTAGTTAATGCACAAGGATTTTACATCATGACTGTTCTTTCTCCTATGGTTTTAAGTCAACTTATGGTTTATAATTCTCTCTCTGCTTTTGGAGGGGGTGGGGCTGGAGAGTTAAAGTGATTTGGGGACAGTGATCTTCTTGCTGCCATATGACCCAGAAGTCTAAGATGTTAAACATTCATAGGATTAACTATTTATTGATTTCTGACAGGGCAAAACAAAATGAGTTGGTAAATTGAAAGATTTAACATATGTGTTGACATGGAGGGAGATCTTTGGAGGCATTCCATTCTATTAGGCAAGATTATTGAGTGAAAGCTCAAAAGAAGAAAAAGAAGGGTAACATGCTTACAAAAAGAAAATAAAAGAAACCTAATCCCAGTATTGCTTGCAGGAAGAGAAAATAATTTCTGGAAATATATCCATGTAGTAGTTCCATTACTAATAGTTACAGACAGTCAGATGTATCTAAATGAACATCTTCCCTCTCACTTCCAACCTATTCCCTCTCTAGTAAAATGAAGCGTCTTGAAGATAGGACTATTTTTTTTGTCTCATCTTGTGATGTTATTAGCTCAGAAGACTCTCCTTTGAAAAAGTTCCTTTGAGATCACCAACTGCTATGAAATAACTAATCTTGGAGAGTTACTCTATTAGGGGCTTAAATATGTTAAGTGATTTACAGATAGGTTTCAAAGGCAGGAATCAAAGGGAGAAAGACACTGTGGTATGATAGAAGAGCACTAGATTTAGGGTCAAGGACTTGACATCAAACAACAATTTTGATCAAAGATATCTTCATTTACTCTGCAGTCAATCCATAAATATTTCTTGGCTTTACCTTCTTCATGTAAAAAATAAAAAGGTCTGAAAAGCTCCTGTATTTAATATTATTAAAATTATGCATATACACATATATGTATTTAAAATACTGATTTATGTATTAATGTGGGGATTAAAATTGTCTAACTTACAACAAAAGAGTCTGAGGCAGAGTTCTGAGCCTATGGTGCTTTATTAAAGTATCATGGTACCTTTTAATGAAATGGATCTCAGCTCTTTATCATGATCTGCACACTTCTCCCTGTACTTTGTTTTTTATAGGTTTGATACCCAAATATTCAATAAGAGGAATGCCAAAATACAGAATCTCATTAATTGATAGACTTTGCTCTTGAGGGCCAGAAATAACAGATTAGCATGGGGTCATAGGTTGAATGAAACATGAGCCATCTCCACTGACTAAGTGGTCATAAGATGCTCATAAGATGGTCAACAATTCATGTTGGACAAGAGAGCGTGGTACAGAAGTACAAAAAGAAATTGGAGGATTTTCTGAAGCATCAAGACATCCCTCTCATGTGGGGTTTGGACATGAATTTTTTTAACATGTCTTAAGATTTATTTATTTTTACGTGAGTTTTAAATTTTATTTATTTTTTAGTTTTCAACATTCTTTTCCACAAGATTTTAAGTTCCAAATTTTCTCCCCAACTCTCCCCTCCCCCCCACCTCAAGAGGACATGCATTCTGATTATCGCTTCCCCTAGCGTTCCTTCCTTTCTATCACCCCAAACCCCTCTTATCCCCTTCCCCCTTACTTTTTTGTAGGGCAAGATATAATCCTATACCCCATAGCCTGTATATATCTTATTTCCCAGTTGCATGTGAAAACAATTTTTAACATTTGCTTTTAAAACTTTGAATTTCACATTCTCTCCCTTTTCCCCTCCCCACCTGCCCCCATTGAGAAGGCAAGCAATTCAATATAGGTTATACATGTGTAGTTATGCAAAACACTTCTATAATAGTCATGTTGTGAAAGACTAACTATATGTCCCTCCATCCTATCCCACCTCACATTTATTCTATTTTCTCCTTTGACCCTGTATCTTTTCAAAAGGGTTTGCTTCTAACTACCTAATTACCTTCTAACTTCTAATTAATTTTCGTATTTCAAAGTCAAATTTTCTGTTCAGTTCTGGTCTTTTCATCAAGAATTCTTGAAGGTCCTGTATTTCACTGAGTGTCCATTTTCCACCCTGAAGTATTATATTCATTTTTGCTGGCTATGTGATTCTTGGTTTTAGTCCTAGCTCCTTTGCCCTCTGGAATACCATATCCCAAGCACTTTGATCCTTTAATATAGAAGTTGTTACATCCTGTGTTATCCTGTTTGTGTTTCCACAATACTCAAATTGTCTCTTTCTAGCGGCTTGCAATGCTTTCTCCTTGACCTGAGAACGCTAGAATTTGGCTACGACATTCCTAGGAGTTTTCCTTTCGGAAACTTTTTCAAGAGGTGATTGGTGGATTCTTTCAATTTCTACTTTTACCCTCTGGTTCTAGAATATCAGGGCAGCTTCCTTGATAATTTCTTGAAAAATAATGTATTTGCTTTTTTTGATCATGGCTATCAGATAGTACAATATTTTTTAAAATTATCTCTCCTGGATGTATTTTACAGCTAAATGTTTTTTTTTCCAATGAGATATTTGACATTGTCTTCAATTTTTTTTCATTCTTTTATTTCTGTTTTATAATTTCTTTATTTCTCATAAAGACATTAGCTTCCATTTGCTCCATTCTGATTTTGAATGAAATATTTTCTTCAGTGAGCTTTTGGACCTCCTTTTCCATTTGGCCAATTCTGTTTTTTAAGGTATTCTTCTTATTGGCTTTTTGGACTTCTTTTGTCATTTGGCTTAGTCTATTTTTTAAGTTGTTATTGTCTTCAGTATATTTTTTGTCTATTTTAGCAAGCTGTTGACTAGTTTTTCATGATTTTCTTGCATCACTCTTATTTCTCTTCCCAATTTCTCCTCTACTTCTCTTATTTGATTTTCAAAGTCCTTTTTGAACTCTTCCATGGCCTGTGGTCAATTCATTTTTTTATTGGAGGCTTTCAACGTAGGAGCTTTGACTTTGTTGTCTTCTTCTGTTTGTCCATTTTGATCTTCTTTGTCACCAAACTCAGATTCTATAGTCTGATTATTTTTATACTATTTGCTCATTTTCCCGGCCAATTACTTCAGTTTTGAGCTCGTTGTGAAGGTAGAGCTCTGCTTCCAGAGTGGAGAGTGCTCTCTCCCAATTTTTAGGGGTTTTGTGCAGCTGTTTTCAGATGTCCTTCCTGGCACCTGTAAATTTTCAGTTCTTTTTTTAATTAAATTTTTTGTTTGTTTGCTTTGAAGGGGGAAGGCAAGGCAATTGGGGTTAAGTGACTTGCCCAAGGTCACACAACTAGTAAGTGCATCAAGTGTCTGAAGCCAGATTTGAACTCAGGTTCTCTTGACTCCAGGGCCAGTGCTCTACTCACTGTACCACCTAGCTGCCCCTGCAGTTCTTCTAAGGTAGTATGATCCAAGGAGAGGTGTTTACTCCTCTCCTAGCCTGTGATGTGGTCTGTAAGTGATCTCAAGTACTCTTTTCTGCCTTGGAGCTGTGAGGAGGATTCCCTCTACACAGCCACCAGAAGCTCTGCCACACCAGCTCTCCTCCTCACCCCAGGGCCACCACCTACTGCAACCCACAATCAAGCAGAATAAAGCAAGAGCATCCTGCTGCAGTGCCAGCAAAGAGATCCCTTCAATCTCCCTCTGATCAGCTTCTCAATCCTCCCACCATCTGTGTACCTGGAACTCTAGAAGCAGCTGCAGCTGCTGCTGCCACAGCCACCATTACCACCAGCTCTGCTGCGTCCAGACCCTGTTTTTCTCTCACCCAGGTCTGACAGATTTTTCCCACTGACATTCTACTTTGTCTTTGGTGTTTGTGGGTTGAGAAATCTGGAAACCACCACAGCTGCAAGTGATTCAGTGCCCTGAGGCCCGCTCCAGCCCTGTCTCTACTGGCATGGCCCACACTGGAATGCACTGTGTTCCTAGCCTGGTACAATGGACCTTTCCTGTCCACCTTCCAGGTTGTCTTGGGATGGAGATTTGTTTCACTCTGTCTTTTTACAGATTATATAGCTCTAGAAATTGTTTAGAGTAATTTTTAACAGGTATTTGGGAGAGACATCAAGCAAGTCATTGCTTTTACTCTGCCATCTTGGCTCCGCTCCCTTGGATGTGGAATTTGAGCAAAATAGGTTGGAGATGTTTTTGTCAGAATTCTTCTGTTTGTGTTAGTGAGCCTCATAACTTGGTAAACTAGTAGTAAACTTTACACATTAAAGTTTGAGGCCCACTATAATAATCTATATATCAGTATATGATGTATGTATTATATCAAACTTGCTAATACGGATTGGAAAAGAGTGAGGGTCCAAATGAACTATTTCTCACAGTATGGTACTCTACGTTATGAGGAAGCAATTTTTGTCTCAAAGGGAGAAATGATGATTCCTTGTGAGTTGTCCATCACAAAAAGTTCAAACATAGGTTGGATGATTATTTTTCCAGAATATAATATAATGTGTTACCTTTCTTGATTGGGATATTAAACTATAGAAAAATCTATAGTTCCTTCCTACTATATAATTCCCTTATTCTATGATATTATATTTTAATTAGCAGGGCATCTCAGCTTACCATATTAGATGAAGAGTTAGTAACATTGTAGTACGTTCTAGATTATGTGATCAAATGAATTGGCCCTTAAAATAATTGATAAAATGTACAGCATAAATATATTTAGCCATTCATCCAGTTAGACTTGCAGCAAATTTTACATTAATGCAGTTTCAGGTAGTAGTGAACATCTATAGATAAGAAAATAAAACACTCATTATGTGGGTGGCATTTTCAATACAGACACACACACACACACACAATATATATATATATATATATACACACACACACACACACACACACACACACATACACATATACACACATATATACATATATATGTATATATGCATATATATGTATACATATACATATATATTGTTTGAGAAATGAAGTCTTTATCAGAGAAACTCACTGTATTTTTTCACAGTAATCATTACCAACTCTATTTTTCCCTCCATCATATTTTCTTCCTGTTATCCTATTTTGTTTATTCCTCTCTTTTTACCCTATCCATTCTCAAAAGTGTTATCCTTGTGACTTTTACCTCCCTCAAATAACCCTGTATTCTATAAAATTACCTCCCTCTCCCCTTCTCTTATACACTTCCCTTCCTACTTTCCTCTGTGGTAAGATAGATTTCTACACCTAACTGAGTGTGTATCTTATTCAATATTTGAGCCTATTCTAATACAAGTACAATTCATGTGCTCTGCTTCCCCTTTCCCCCATTTTCCCCACCACTCTAATACCTCTTTCAGGCCTCTTTTACATCAGATAATTTATTCTATTCTACCTTCCCCTTCCTCTTCTGATAGTGTATTCTTCTTTCTCATCCCTTAATTTTGTTTTTATAATCATACTATCACATTTATCTCACAGCTCTGCTTTCTATTTATGTATACTCCTATGTATACTTAGGCCATGAAGGCTTCTCCTGGTTTCTGGGTCCAGGTATGTGTTGTCTTGCTCTGCATTGGACTGAGTTCCTCTCTCACCCTGGTGCAACAAACATTCCCTGCCAACTTTCTAAGTTGTCTTGGCCTGGAAAATATTTTCACTCCATCTTTTTGTGGATTCTGCCACTCTAAAATTTGTTTAGAGTGACTTTTAAAGGAAATTGGAAGGGTTTGGGGGAGAGCTCAGATGAGTCCCTGCCTTCATTCTGTCATCTTGGCTACATCTCTCCATCTTCATTATTCTTTTAAATTTTACCTGTTCACATTCTGATTTCTTTCCAAAACTGTACACATGATTATTTGTTTCAGTAGCCTACATGAGGACTTAAATTCAGTAATAACATAGCTAAGTGAGGGGAAACCCATTACAGTAAATATATAGTTGGGAAGCAGACCTGCAAACCCTATTGATTACTTATGAAACTTAAAAAAAAGAAAAGAATAATACTTCATTCCTTTTAGAAAATACCGAAACACATTTTTTTCTTTCCCTTGTTGGAATTCTCAGCAATACATGTGATTAACTGCACATTTCATGCATTAACAATAGACATCAATAAATACCTATTGCTATACTTTTTTTTTATCAAATCAGGAACAAAATAGAGCAAATTCCATTGCTGAGTTGCATGGATATGAAATTAGCAACATTTTTCTCCTTTTTAGTTTTTTCCAACCTTTGATCAATGTGCTGTAAGTGCTTTTCTTTACTTACCATAGGCACTAGACATTTTAAAAATGATTGAAAGTGCTGAATATCATGGTGTGAATAGCTTTTACTCTAAGGTATGACACAAGAAATTGATTTTTACTTGTCTTCAACAATCTAAAAATTGTATCATACTTTTTGAGGCAAAAGAAGCATCAGTAGCTTGGAAATCCAGAAACAAAGTACATTAGAACTACCAGCATTCATGCTTTAGGTGATTCATTTGAAGCTTACAAATGGATCACTTTCTTAGACTAACAACTCTACCATGGGATCAAAAATTGTACTTATATAAGAGATATTCAGGATGATAAAGATTTTTCCCCTTCTTCATCCTGGTTTCTCTATAGCCTTTTAACAATGAAATAAACCATTTTTTAAGTATAATTTACTTATTCAGAAAACTTCATCCCCACATATTTAGTGGAAACATTAAGTAATGAATTCCAAATGAAGATCTTACTGGGGCAGTAGATTTTTGAGTTGCCAAGCACTCTGGCCCTAATTGCCGAGGTTCAAGATTCTCTCTTACTCCCAGAATGTTGCAGAATACACAAATGGATGAATGGGGCAGATTAAGACAAATATATAACTTGTCCTCTTCTTTTTACATATCTATCCTTCTCTTTTTTGCTACTGTTTAATCTTTGTTTACTCCAAAACTGGGATAGGTTTTCTAATTTGCTTATTTTCTCTCAGAGAACATATTGAGAAATTCATGATGCACATAGAATTATGTTCATAGTGATGAATCAGATTGACCCATAGTTTTATTTTATTTATATTTTTCCACATTATAAGTCAAGCTTTTAGAACCAGTTTCTACACTCACTCTCTTTGCAAATGGCACATAATGCAGATAAGATTGACTAGTGTGGTGATAATGTGATTGAAGATTTTTCCCACCCATTAAATAGGCCTCAGGTGGGGCCAGTTAAGAGAGGCAGATCCATACATTTGTGATGCCAATCAGTGATTAAAGATCTTCCACATACTCTTGCCAATTGGGCATGAAGCCCTAGGCCCTAAAAAGAACATATATACCCAGAACGTAGGTATTGAGAACTGAAAATTCAGAAGTAAGAAGAGAAGCCATACTTCAGAATTCAGCAAAAGGAGAAGATGTAAGAACTCTGAGTCCACAGAGCTGCAGAAGAGAGTGCTGAGGGGAGAATGGAGACCAGAGAGCTGCAGACCAGAGGACTGAATGGGGAGAGGACACAGACAAGAAAACAGTTAGGACTCATGAGTTATTGTTTATGGGAAGGCCCTGGGTGGTTGGGGGGGGGGGGGTGGATAGGGGAAAGTTATAGGATGACCTGGCTCTTTGCTGTAATACTGTATTTTAATCTTCTTCTTCCTACATAGGTGGGCTTACTGCTTCTGGAATACAGAAACTGCTATATTGAGTTGGAATTACTGGTTCTGGGATTTGATTCTTTGGTGCCTAAATAAATGCTATACTTCCTCTGCCTTCTATCTAGAGAGTTTTTCATACTTTGCAATTCTGAACCATACAGGCATGTTCATGGTCATCCTTGAGGTCATGAGTCTTGACTTACTGATACAACTAGTTGAAGTAGCAAGGCAGCCAGAAGGAGATATGGGAGAAGCAGCCTGTGCCAGGCAAGTCAAAGCACTACCATCTCTCCTTACACCCTGGTGGAGATAGCTCAGAACTGAGCCCAAGAACCTTCATGAAAGAAGTGCCTTGGGAATGACTAAACTTGTAAAATGCAAATCCCATGAATAGCAAAATATTTCTAGCAATATTTTTAATACTGAGAACTGAAAATAAAATGGATGCTCATCAATTTAGAAATAGCTACATAAGATGTGATATGTTAATACAATTGCATACTATCATGGTGTAAAAATACTGAAAACAACAAACACAGATAATCAAGAGGAGATGTGAACAAATGCAAACTGAAGTCACAGAAAAAGAATATACAATTTTCTAATTATCTGAATTACTAAAAAATGGAATAAAATAATCAAAATCAGAAGCTTTGAAAGTATAATCACCAAATGTCATCACAAAGTAGAATTTTGAGAAGATATTCCAACACATTTCTTTTTAGCAATTACAGGTTATAGATAGGGAATATTATATATAGTTTTAGAATTTTTTTATATGTTGGTCAGTTTGCCTGGATTTATTGATTTCTCTTATGTTTTAGAAAAAGAATATCCCTGGGAGAACTGGAGTGAGGAAGATTGGGAATGGGGAATATTTTTTAAAAGATATAAAAATATTTTTTCTAGGGAATTAATCATTTTATTAATTATAACTAGCAAGTAACCATTAAAAGGATTAATTATTTGGCTATCTCTTGTGAACTAGTGATGGATGATGGCAGCTTCTTGACATTTATATGCCCTTGGAAGAGGGCGTGTTCCTGAAAGATGGCAATCAACTCCGATTGGTTGGCAATTAATGAGAGAATGAATATTATAATGACAGGTGGAACTATTCTAATGAGAGGCTGGAGGCCATGACTGGGATCACTCAGACCTATCTTTTTTTTATTTTCTTTTTTTTTAATTTAAATTTATTTATTTAACATATTGAGTTTTCAGCATTGATTTTCACAAGAGTTTGAATTACAAATTTTCTCCTCATTTCTACCGTCCCGCCCACTCCAAGATGGCATATATTCTGGTTGCCCTGTTCCCCAGTTAGCCCTCCCCTCGATTATCCCACATCCCTCCCATGCCCTTTTCCCTTCCTTTCTTGTAGGGCAAGATAAATTTCTATGCCCCATTGCCTGCGTATCTTATTTTCTAGCTGCATGTGAAAACTTTTTTTTTGTTTTTGAACATCTGTTTTTAAAACTTTGAGTTCCAAATTCTCTCCCTTCTTCCCTTCTCACCCACCCTCCCTAAGAAGTCAAGCAATTCAACATAGCCCACATGTGTATCATTATGTATAACCCTTCCATAATACTCATGTTGTGAAAAACTAACTACATTTTGCTCTTTCCCAACCCATCCCCCTTTATTGAATTTTCTCCCTTGACACTGTCCCCTTTCGAAAGTGTTTGTTTTGGATTACCTCCACCCCCATCTGCCCTCCCCTCCATCATCCCCCCCCCCTTTTTTATCTTCCTCCCTCTTCTTTCCTGTGGGATAAGATACCCAATTGGGTATGTATGGTATTCCCTCCTCAGGCCAAATCTGATGAGAGCAAGATTCACTCATTGCCTCCTCACCTGCCCTCTCCCCTCCTCCCACAGAACTGCTTCCTCTTGCCACCTTTATGCGAGATAATCCAACCCATTCTAGCTCTCCCTATCTCCCTCTCTCAGTATGTTCCTCTCTCATCCCTTAATTTGATTTTATTTCTTTTAGATATCTTCCCTTCATCTTCAACTGACCCTGTGTCTGCTCTCTCTCTCTCTCTCATATATATATATACACACACACACACGCACACACACACATATGCACATATACACACAGATATATACATACATACACATTCACTTATATATATGCATAAACATATATATATATATACATAAACATATATATATATATATATGCATATTCCCTTCAGCTACCCTAATACTGAGGTCTCATGAATCATACATGTCATCTTTCCATCTAAAAAAAACGGTTCAACTTTAGTAAGTCCCTTGCAATTTTTGTTTCTTGATTACCTTTCAATGCTTCTCTTGATTCTTGTGTTTGGAAGTCAAATTTTCTATTCAGTTCTGGTCTTTTCACTGAGAAAGCTTGAAAGTCCTCTATTTTATTGAAAATCCATATTTTGCCTTGGAGCATGATACTCAGTTTTGCTGGGTAGATGATTCTAGGTTTTAATCCTAGCTCAATTGACCTCCAGAATATTGTATTCCAAGCCCTTCGATCTCTTAATGTAGAAGCTGCCAGATCTTGGATTATTCTGATTGGGTTTCCACAATACTGAAATTGTTTTTTTCTGGCTGCTTGTAGTATTTTCTCCTTGATCTAGGAGCTCTGGAATTTGGTGACAATATTCCTAGGAGATTTCTTTTTGGGATCTATTTGAGGAGGTGATCGATGGATTCTTTCAATTTCTATTTTGCCCTGTGGCTCTAGAATATCAGGGCAGTTCTCCTTGATAATTTCTTGAAAGATGATATCTAGGCTCTTTTTTTGATCATGGCTTTCAGGTAGTCTAATAATTTTTGAATTATCTCTCCTGGATCTGTTTTCCAGGTCAGTGGTTTTTCCAATAAGATATTTCACATTGTCTGCCATTTTTTCATTCCTTTGGTTCTGTTTTATAATATCTTGATTTCTCATCAAGTCACTAGCTTCCACTTCCTCTAATCTAATTTTTAAAGTAGTATTTTCTTCAGTGGTCTTTTGGACCTCCTTTTCCATTTGGCTAATTCTGCCTTTCAAGGCACTCTTCTCTTCATTGGCTTTTTGGAGCAGTTTTGCCATTCGAGTTAGTCTGTTTTTTAAGGTGTTGTTTTCTTCAGTGTATTTTTCAGTATTTTTTGGCGTCTCCTTTAGCAAGTCATTGACTTGTTTTTCATGGTATTCTCGCATCCTTCTCATTTCTCTTCCCAATTTTTCCACTACTTCTCTAACTTGCTTTTCCAAATCCTTTTTGAGCTCTTCTATGGCCTGGGACAAGTTCATGTTTTTCTTGGAGGTTTCTGTTGTAGGCTCTTTGACTTTAACTTCTGTCTGTATGTTTTTGTCTTCTTTGTCACCAAAGAAAGAATGCAAAGTCTGAGACTGAATCTGGGTGTGTTTTCGCTGCCTTCTCATATTCCCAACCAACTAATGTGACCCTTGAGTTTTTCAGTGTGGTATGACTGCTTGTAGACTAAAGAGTTCTATGGTCCACGTTTGGGGGGGAGGTGCCACCTCTGTCATACTAGCACTACTCCTTCCCCAAGAACCCCCAACCCAGACTGGGCTTAGATCTTCAGCAAGTTGTGCACTCCTGCTCTGATCATCCACTTAATTCCTCCCACCAGGTGGGCCTGGGGCCAGAAGCAGCAGCAGCTGTAGCTGCCCCACCTCTTCTGCCCCCGGGGCTGGAAGCCAAACTGCGAACTCCTTCCACTTCTGCAGCTTTTCCCACTAACCTTCTCCACTGTCTTTGGTGTTTGTGCGTTGAGAAGTCCGGTATCTCCCACAGCTCATTGATTCATGGTGCTAGGACCCCCTCTGCCCGGCTCCTGGTCTGGTTGGTCCACGCTGCTCAGGCTGGGCTTTGCTCCACTCCATTCCCAGCTCCCAGCTCCCAGCTCCGTGTGGGATAGACCTCGCCCAGAAACCATCCAGTCTGTCCTGGGGTGGAGCCCTGCTTCCCTCTGCTGTGTTGTGGGTTCTGTAGTTCTAGAATTGGTTCATAGCCATTTTTTATAGGTTTTTGGAGAGGCTCGGCAGGGAGCTCAAGCTGGTCCCTGCTTTCCAGCTGCCATCTTCCACTCAGACCTCACAAAAATATTTTAAAACCTAAGTTTGAGATAAATATGTCACCTCCAACTTTTTTTTTCCTTCTTATGAATTTTTTGACTAGGCAGATGGGATAAATAAATATGTCAACCATCAAAGAACAAATATTCTTTCTGTTTAATTTTTTAATCTATATACTGATTATTATATGTATATTATTTATTTATAAATTATATATTTATTATATATTTAGTGTTTGATTTCCTTTGTTAATGAATTTCTTTGGTTATTAAAATGTTATGGTTTATTGCTATTGGCTTGATTAAGAACTTTTGTTATAATGAATTAGAGGTTTTAAATTTTTGTGGTCAATTTAGATAATTTCTATCACATGTATAATTAGTTATGTATAAAGATTATATGTAACCAAACATTTTAAAATGTATAAAATAATTGTCATATTTTTGACAACTAACATATAACAATTAATATATTATTTAATGTTGATATAATCATTATATATAGGTTCATATATACATATATACATGCATATATGCACACATATAAAACAACCATATAATAAAGAAATAAAACAAATATGCATAATTCATAACAAATACCTGCATATATGCCCCCAGATGTATGTGCATATATAATCTCATAACTTTATAGAGTCTTTTTTTAGCAACACTGTACTAATGTCGATTTTGTTGTGTTTGAGTTGTTTTTCAGTTATGTTTATCACTTTATTACCCCATTTGGGGTATTTCCTGGCAAAGATTCTGGAGTGTTTTTCTATTTCCTTCTCCTACCCATTTTACTGTTGTGGAACTGAGGCAAACAGGATTAAGTGACTGGTTCAGGATCACACAGCTAGTGTCTTAGTGTCTTTTCAACTCGGGACCAATAGTATTCCTGATTCCCAACCCAATGCTCTATCCATTGCACCACTTAGCTGCCCCACTGAGACTGATGTATGAGTATGAAATACAGACTACCAAAATCTCCAAATAATTTAAAATATACATAGATTGGGAAATGGAGGGTCACATGATAGGTATTATCAGGCTGCAACATACAACCAATGAGGAACTTCAAAGATGAACAAGATTAAAAGAAGGTATCTATCTATCTATCTATCTATCTAACTTTCTGGTGGGGCTGTTCACATAGTAAAGATAAGGCATGATCAGTGAATCTTCATTAGTTTCTATTTTATACCAGGAGCATGCGGAATGTAAAGGAGGTGTACAGTATATTGGGTAGACCTTCTGTGGTGATCTTAGAGGATGGCATGGGCAAGATGAACATATAGTTGACATATATGGAATCATTGTGATGAGAAAAAATGAAATAATATCAGATCCTTTTGTATATTTTCTAATTTATATTCTTTATGCCTAAGGGTGAAATTAGGTTTTTGAAAATGTCTAATGTATGTGCATAAATAATATTTTTAAATATATATTTTATTTCTCTGTTTGTGTCTAGACAATATATTTGCAAAAATTCTGTTAAATTCTGTGATTTTATTTCAATTTAACATTATCTGACATATTGTTCCAAAAGTATGCTGCTGAAATTTCCCGTGATTGATGTTTTATTTTTTCTATGAAAGCAGTTACCTTTTCCTTTAAGAAACAGTTTCTAGGAATCTAGGTTAAAATATTTTATATTGATCAGCTTTTTCTGTAAATCTTTCATTTAATCAGGCTTCACTTCTCTCACTGCCTTTTTAAATTGATATTCACTTCATCTCAAATATCTATATGTTTTCTGTGAAGTCTTGAATTTCTTCAACATGTAATTTTTTAAACTATAAGTATCATCCCTTCATATATTTATTTCAGCCAATAAATTATAGTATACTATCTTTTTTATAAAAACTGTAACTATTCTTTTTATGAATTGGAGAAATGAAACCACTTACTTTTACAGTTTCGATTCATAACTTTTTTCTACCATATATAAGCATCATGTATTTCTCTCATTGGGGTTACATAAAAAAACATTTTTTCATGCATTTGAGTAGTCTAGTCCTGGTATCCTATTTTATGGAAATGATTACTCAGACTTCTACAGACAGTAATATACATGGTTCCACTCCTAGGCTTCACTCCTAAATACTCAGATCCTCCACTGGACACATCCAACCACATCTGCAAAATAATGTTAGATCAATTACCCATACATGCTTTGAGCATCTTTTGCATCATTTTCATGTTAAACCCCACCTCTATTCTCTGATTTCCATGCCATTTTCAAGTTAAACAACTCCTCAGTCCTTTCCTATCCCCACATAGTCTTCCCATTTACACTTCATTTGTTTTACATGTATGTGCCCCCAGTGAAATAATTCTTCTTCAACCTCATTCCCTTTATTATTGTTTTGTATCATCAAATATTTAAATGCCATTTATGTTTTTTTTTCATTTATTTTTATTCATTCATTGATCAGAAACTAGTACACTACTATTCATTCAAAATGACCTTCTTTGGAGCAAGTTTTAATGCAGTCAAACCTTTCTTACCTTGATGATTCCAGTGGAGGATTATGCAAATTCCTGTGGTTATAAAATTATTTGTGGAATCTGACCACACATATATCCTTTAAACTTGTTTTGATGTATATTCTGCTGCTTTATAGAAGTGTCTTCCAGTAAGGAAATTTTATTTCCCAGTATAATTCTTTGTTTATATTGAATTTTCTTTAGGTTTCTCTATTTTTTATCATCAATTTGCCTCCAATTTTACTGATAGTATAAATTAAACTGTTATATATTTTCTTTTTATCTTTTAATAATAACTCCACTCATTCAATTCTTTCATTTTTAATCTAATTTGAAATGTCTTTTTTCTAGATTTCACTTTGTTCCTAGGTCTTGATGATCTATTGTGTTCATTTTGCCTTATAATGCTATCTCTTCAGCATATTTTCATTCATAACATAAGTTTATTATGTTGGGGCTTTCATTTGTTTTTTTATATTTCCTGTTGTTTGTTATCTTGTCTATTCTTTTTCTAAATGACCATGCACTTCATTTTGAGGCTGTTTGTTAGACCTGTGTTTCTGTCATCCTTTTCCCTCCTTTCATTTTCATTCATTTCTTCATGCATTCCATTCAGAGAAATTTTTTCAATGTCTAATAATTTAAAGACTATTAAGGAACTGAGATCTTTCATGACTGTCATTCCACTCTCACACCAGAATGTTAAAGCTTTCCAAAAAGCTCAATTTAATTTATAGACCATTGCACCCTTTAATAATTATTAATATCTTTTTCTTTCTAAAGCAACTAGCTTTAGGAATTTTTTTTACAGGCATATAACTCTCACCTTCAGATAATATGCAGCTATAACTTTTTTAACATATTTAGATCTATGACACACCTTAAAAGCATAGAGTTACACATTAATTGCTTTTAAAAGATATACATATACATAAATACCTACATACTTAAATACATACACACATAAATTTGTGTGTTTGTATATAATTTTTTTCCATAGAGAAATATGCACTTCTCTATACTTTTCCTTCTGACTAGAAGCTGCCCTCTTAACTTGGGGTTCACTAGTTAGATTTGTTTCCCTTCCTTCCTTCCTTCCTTCCTTCCTTCCTTCCTTCCTTCCTTCGTTCCTTCCTTCCTTCCTTCCTTCCCTTCTTTCACAAAACCTTAAACCCAGTTCACTCCAAAGCTCATTGATTGGAACACAATAGGTCCCTGCCTAAACTCCACATAATGGCTGTATTTTGGGCCTTCCTGGCTTAGAGTGAATGTCAATGTTAACTGTTTATCTTTGGAACCACAACCCTGAGGGTCTTCCTCTTCCATCTTGGTTTTTTCTTTTGTTTTTTTTTTTTCTAATTAAAGGGGCCATCCTTAAGCCTATTCACTGAATGGGTGTTACTACATTCTAAGTGAGTACATGAAAAGGCCTTAACCTAAAGGGGCCAGGGTCTCCCATTGCATCCTGAGTCATCACCTGTCATCATGATGAACATCTGGTCACTGCATGCAGCTGGCTCTGGAGGAGAAAATGAGGCTTCTGACCTTACACAGCCCTCCCTCACTCAAATCAAAGGCAACTGCAAGTCATGTTATCATTTCCCTGATGTCATGGTCCTCTTCAAAAATGAAGGACATACACAGTCTTAGTAAAAGATTTATGAGATATGGTATTACACGATATAATATTTTACCTTTGTTTTTCTTGTCACTTTCTTGTAATGTTTGCTTGTAGGTATCTTGGATTTATGGACTAGATTTCTTTCTGAAGGACTAGGCCTTAAACCCAAATCATTCTGGCTTTTTAATGATTGGCCAGCAATAGGTCTCAGCCCAAGGCTCACTAGGTCATTTTTTGAGCCCTGATGATTCTGAGTGAGGGTAAATGGCAATTGTTTCTCTTTTAGCCAGAAACCCTAAGGGTTTTCCCCTCCCAAATTGATTTTTTGACTAGGTAAAAGAAACCATTCTTTGTCTCATTTCTTACCTAGCCTTGATCTGAGGCCACCACCGAATGGGTATTGTCTCGGTCAAACTGAGATCTGGGAAAGACCTTAACTTAAAAAGACCAAGGTCTCCCACTGCATCTGAGGCCATCTCTAGTACTCTTGATCTGTATCTTACCACTGCACTCAGATGGTTCTGGAGTAGAGAGTGAGGCTGGTGACTGCACAGCCCTCCCTCACTCAAATCCAATTCACTTGAAAGTCATGGCATCACCTTTGCCGTGGTCCTCTTTAAGAACAATGGACGAACAATAACAACAACTGTTTGCTTACATTACTCACTTTATATTAAATTTGATGCTTAAAAATCCATTTTTTCCCTTTTCAGTTATTAGAGGTATATAACTTTTCTCTTTTCCATATTCAGTATGTTACATTCATTCAAAGAATGTTAGTAAAATTCAATTGAAAACAATCCCAGTGGGAGTTTAGATTACTTACCCTTGATTTTATATTCTAACTGTGTCCTTAGTGAGTCATGACTTTCATCATGAAGTGGTTCATAAATTATCAGTTTTAAGAAATAGGAGAGAAGCATTGAAAGCCATTAAAAATATCTTCCACTTGGCATCATTCTACAAAGTTTGCCAGTCAATCAACTTTCTCTTACAATGACATTATGTTATCAACAAAGACAAATTGTGACATTCACATCCAAATAGAATTAACTAAAATTTTCCAGAACAAACTCCAGTGATTTCCAATAATTTCCTCAATTTAAAAACATTACATGAAATAAGGCAATGACATATACACCATTTACAAATAGATTAATTAAGATTAATTATGGAATGTTTAAGCATATACTCAAACAGAGTTTATGAAGTCAATGAGGCCTGAGTTCAAATCTCACTGCTGAAACTTTTTGTCTGTATAATCCTGAGCCATTCACTTAACAAATACTAATTTATTTCTTCATCTGTAAATGATGATAATGATTATGATAAGAACTAATATTGTTATTATTATTTGTTATCATGAGGTGTTTTATGACAATAAAATAAGAAAAATAAATGTAAGGCACTTTGCAAACATTTAAGCATTATGTAAATCCTACTTGCTAACACCACATCCACCACCATCATCATTACAAAGCCTTAAGTGAAAAGAACTTAATATTCAATTAAATAATTCATCTTTTTTGTCCTTTCTGTCACAGAAACACACAAAGAAAAATAATGACAAAAAAACTTAATCTTCTTACTTTTTGCTAATCAATATGCCTCCTGCATTAAAAGTTAATTATTAAATTGTAAGGCTGAAAATAAAGCAGTGCTGTCTTCTTTATTCTGAGGACTTACAGTTTAATACACATAATTCATATTAATAAAACATATTTAATTGAGGGAAATGCAAGTACCCAGAAAGCATTTTTGTGTTCAAATGAATATTAACACAGGCCTGTAATACATAATCAATAATTTATTACAAGGCAGTATAGCTATTAAATTCTAGTTATTTCTAGTAAATATATTAGGAAAAATTAGTTAAATAATTGGAAACATGTTGTCTAAAGTAATGCATTGCAATTAACAGTTTTCAATAAGAATCTAATTATATTGAAATTCTACAATCATTAAATTACTTTCTTTAGGTGATCTAATTTTCTGGATAGCTTGGATCTGTGACTATGGTGAACAAAAATTTTTTCCATGCCTCTTTTCATGCACAACCTTTCTATAACTTTGTCACCACTAAAAATCATGCTGTTGTTGTTTTAAGATTAAGGGTTTAAGAAATCAGATTGAGCAAGTTTAGTTGCATGAATGATTATGAGTCTTTTTTTGTTAAATTACATTGAGTTTACATGCATAGTCAAAATCACCAGCATAACATATTTACATATCTACATGTCTATATGTGTGTATACACATGTCCAAAAAATTCTAATACTTTTTTTGCAAAAATAAGTTATTCCAGTGGTTTTAACTTAATATGTATGAGTATTTATATGTGTATATATATATATATATATGTATATACACACATGTTATACATACATACGTGTGTATGTGTATGTATGAGTCTATATACCTGTCTATACCTATATATATCAACTCTGTCTATATCTCTATCTATCTATCTATCTATCTATCTATCTATCCAGAAGAACTGATTGTGGGAACCTGCAACAACGAAGATTTTAAAAAAATAATTCTTCTTAAATAAGTACCTGAACCATCACATTAGTATAGTTTTCTCAAGTAACAGCATAACTCCATGTACTATGCTCAAATCACTGAAGTTCTCTAGTGGACCTATAGGCTAATCTGGTAACTATGTCTGAGAAAATAATACAGAGGACTATGTGATACTCTGCATATCGTGTCCCACCCTATGTAGTATATAATCCACAAGGCATATAAACTGATTTGGTAGAATTAGTTTATAGATTTTTTTTTATAATCATAAAAGTCATTGCCAAAAAAAGACATTTGTGCACCAATATGCCAATGATTTGAGCCATATCAGAATATCTTTAGACAGATGCTTTATCAAAAATGTTTCTTTTTCACTCTTCTTATCTTCATTAGCAAAAAAACATCAGAGACAGTCTATCACAATGCATAGAGCACAAGTCGTGGATTTAAGTAGTTCTATAAAATGAAAAATTACATGAAAGTTTACCAGTCTTCCATCAATTAATAAATGTGGACCCCCCCCAAGTTAACTTAAAACTCCAATAATATCAGTCTCGTTCAATCATTGAAGAGTGATTCTGTAATCTTCTCTCTCTACCCTCATCTCTCACATCTGCCTATCTAGAAACAGACACATACACAGACGCATTCACATGTGTGAATTCACAATTCATTTTAACTGAAAAACTTATATTAGAACTATTTATAACAATTTTTTTCCAATTCATTAGGTGCTGAGATATTGTGTCATGCACTTATTAAGGACCAACCAGAGTCAGAGCAATATGATTTCAAGTCTGCCCTTGACACACATTGGTTCTGTTACCACCAAAAATTAGGTGACTAAGAAAACTATGTAAGACAATAAATCACTGACAAGTTGCAGATGTTTATTGGTGGAAGCAGTTCCCATTAAAAGATTATGATATACTGGTGTAACTAAAGGTCAAATTTTTTATTAGTTATTATGGATCCCTTCCTTTTTTTGGGGAGGCAATGTGTACTAAGTGACTTACCCAAGGTAACACAGAAAATAAGTGTTTGAGGTTGGATTTGAATTCAGGTCCCCCTGACTCTAGGACCAGTGCTCTGTCCACCATGACACCTAGCTGCTCCCTGGAAACCTTTTTTATGATAAATTTAATTTGACATAATCAAAAAATATACCATTCTATTACCTTGTTAAACCAGTTCTATATAATGTTACCTAGAAAATTAATTATATATTTCCATTGTTTAATAAATCCTTTTAAGAAAGAAATTCACATTGATTTTAGGGAAACATTACAAAGAATAAAAATTGATTTCATCACACATCACAGTAAAAGACATTGAAGAATTAGTGATTTTAATTTTATTTGACATATTTTTCTTTTCCTTAGTAACCCAGGCCCAAAGCCTATTGATATAGTAATCTCTCCTTATTGGTGGGGATCAATGTCCCATGCCTACAAGAGTGAAAGAATAGAGTTGAGAGGAGTGGGAGATTTCAATTTTTTTTAAGCTTTAGTCCTTTTCTGCCCTCTAGTTGTTTCAGATACTTTTTGCTTCAGACTTTTAGAAGGGTAATGGAAGAGGCAAATGACACTTCAGGTTGCTAAAGGAAAAAGATTCTGGGAAGAAACTGACATTAAACGAGTTGGCAGTCTCCATCACATCCCTATCCCCAACTTGCTAGACTAGACTTCTCAAGGAAATTCCCCATAGGTAAGAATCAGATTCAGGTAAGATACTTTACTCCCAATGGGACAACTCCTTCCTTCTTCATTTGGACACATATGTATACTTTTCTGAATTTTAGTTTCCTGAAATTTGGATGAAATAGTTTTTTTGATGATTGTTATGTGTATGTTCATTGTGGAATTGTTAATAGATGGGAAGGAAGTCAAGTGGTAAGATTCCTTTGTTTATTTTTCCAATTTATATTGTATTGGAATTAATTGTTCTTAAATTTTTGATAGGATTCATTTATGAATCCATATGTTCCTGGGTAATTGTTTCTGAAGGAACTAATAGATGGCTTGTTAAATTTCTTTTTCTAAGATAGGGTTTATTCAAGTACTCCATTTCCTCTCCTGGTGATTGGCACAGTTTATATTTTTGTAAATATTAAACCATTTCACTTAGATTGTTAGATTTATTGGCATATAATTTGGTAAAATAGCTCCTAATAATTGCTTTAATTTGATACTGATAATTGATTTTTCTTCTTTCTCTTTTTTAATCAAACTTACCAATTAAATAGCTTTTTTTTGCTTTCTTCATGAAACTATCTCTTAGTTTTATTTATTTCAATGGTATTCTTACTTTCAATTTTGTGAATCTCTCCTTTGATTTTTAGGATTTCCAATTTGGTGTATAATTAAGGATTTTCAATTTCTTCTTTTTTCTAGGAATTTCTTAGTTGCATGTCCAATTCATTGTTCTGCTCTTTCTCCATTTTATTAATGTAAGCATTTACAGATATAACATATCCCCTAAGTACTCCTTTGGTTGTCTTCCATTAATTTTTGTATGTTCACTCATTGCTATCATTCTATTTAATGAAATGATTGATTATTTCTATAACTTGCTATTTGCTATAACTCATTCTTTAGGATCAAAGTATTTAGCTTCTAATTAATTGTTAATTTATGTTTCCACAGCCCTTAGTTGAAGATAATTTTTATTGCATTACGATTTGAAAAGTCCACATTTATTTATGCATTTATTTGTTTATTTGCATTTGGTGTGTGTGAGGTTTTTATGTTGTAATACAAGGTCGATTTTTGTGTAAGTCCCATGTCCTGCTGAGAAAGGGGATATTCCTTTCTATTCCCATTCAGTTTTCTCCAAAAGTCTATCATATCTAAATTTTCTGAAATTCTACCTATCTCCTTAACTTCTTTCTTTGTTATTTTTTGTTAGATTTATGCAGTTTAAAGAGAGGAAAGTTATGGTCCACCATTAGTATAGTTTTCCTGTTTCTTCCTCTAACTCACTTAACATCTCCTTTAAGAATTTGGATGCTATACCATTTGGTCCATGTGTGTTTAGTATTGATTTACTGGACTGTCTATTGTACCTTTTAGCAAATTGTAGTTTCCCTGTTTACCTCTTTTACTTATGTCTAGTTACACTTTTGCTTTGTCTGAGATCATGATAGCTACCCTTACTTTGTTTACTTGAGTTGAAACGCAAAACATTCTGCTCCAATCTTTTATGTTTATTCTGTGTGTCTCTCTGTTTCAAGTTTAATTCTTGTAAACTTCATGTTGCAGAATTCTGGATTTTAATGCATTGTCCTCCCTGCTTTTCTTTTCAGGAGTGGAGTAGTGAGTACATTACATTTCTACTCACCATTTTGATTGATGTGTAGTTCCTTCTATCCTACTTTTCCCCTGTTTATCCTTCTCTCTGTCTTTCTTTTTCTCCTGTCAATACTTAAAAATGCTTCATTCTGACCACTGATGGATGAAGGCACAGTCTCTGGGAACCCCCTTGAACTCTCCTTGAATCTTCCCACTTGATCTGGCCTTGGCCTGAGGCTATAACCTTACATTATCATTAGGCCCAAATCTCTACCTAGCCTTGTCCTTTATTGTCCAGCTATTTCCCACCCTTGAATCCTGATCAAAATATCTATACCCTAGCTCTGCTACCTTAGCTCTCTTGTGGTCTGTCATTTCCAGGTAGCCTTCAGCTATTTCCCACCCTGGAGTCTGACCTCACCCCAGTCACCCCAGTCCCCTCGAAACGCCTCATCTAGTCATCTCAGACTGCTAGAGATCACCCCTCAATCCCTCCCACAGTCTTTCTGTATATAAGTCTCATCTTGCCTCCATGAAGGTGCTCAGATTCAATCTAGCTCAGTACATTGAATCTCGCAGCTTGTGAAAACAAAAGGTGGGATTTCTTAAGACAACCCATTATGGCAAACCCTTAATAAACTTTGTCTTTTCCCTTGGCTGAGAAGGCTTGAGTTGAATTCTTTCGGCAGGACCCTGCCTGTTGGTACTTTGGGGTGTCAAGCACCCCTCAACCCCAAAACTCTTCACCACCATCTCTCCAAATTCAACCTTTCTTCTATCAGTCCTAATTCCATTTTCCCCCAGTCCCTCTACTTTCCTGTAGGGTAAAATAAATTTCCGTACCCAACTAAATGTATATATAATTTCCTCTTTGAATCAATTCTGATGAGAGCCACTGTTAAGTGTTGCCTGCCACTATTACATTACCTCTCCACTATAAAAGCTCTTTTGCATGTCTTGTGTAAAACAATTTACCTCATTTTACCTCTCCCTGCCCCTTCCTCCCAGTTTAGCCCCCTATTTCACCCCTTCTTTTAATTTTTTTAATCATTCTACACTACACTCTCCTATCTATATACACTCCTTCTAACTATAAGAAAATTTTTATCTTCCCATATAGTAATGTAAAGAGTTTAATCTTATTAGATCCCTTATGATTTCTCTTTCCTGTTTACCTTTCTGTGCTTCTCTTGAGTCTTGTATTTGAAAGTCAAATTTTCTACTCAACTATGGTCTTTTCAACTAGAATGCTTGAAAGTCCCCTATTTCATTGAATATCCATTTTCCCCCTAGGGGCCATCTCCAGTCTTCCTGCTGTGTATCTGGCCACTGGACAAGATGGCTCAGAGGAGAAAGTAAAGCTCATGACTCACTTTCTTTGGTCCCAGGCCAAACCCCACTTGGTCATTGTTTGGACCCTGATAGACTCAGAGTGAATGTAAATAGGAATTATTTCTGTTTTGGGCAGAAACCCTGAAGGTCTTCCACTCCCAAATAATTTTTTTTGAATAGGGAAAGAGGCCATTCTCTGCCTCATTTCTTTTTAAGCCCTAAACAGGGGCAGAGCCATGATGGCATAGTAAAAGCAGAAACTTGCCTGAGCTCTCCCCCAAATCCCTAAAAATATCTGTAAAAAATAATTCTAAATAAATTCTAGAACAGAACCCACAAAATAACAGAGTGAAACAAAGCCCAAGACAACCTGGAAAGTCAAAAAGAAAGGTCTGCTGGGCCAGTCTAGAAGAGGAATGCAGTCCAGTGGGGGCCAAGCTGGCACAGAGAGGCCCAGATGGGTCTCAGGGGACTGAATCACTGGCAGCTATGGCAGTTTCCAGACTTCTTAGATCACAAACACCAAAGACAACTTGAAAGGTCAGGGGGAGGGGTCTGTTGGACCTGGATGAGGTGGGGAACAGTCCAGCTCCATCCCTGGGGTGGCAGTGGAGGTGGTGTCTCCTTCCTGGGCTCTCAGCCCACAGATACTGGGGGATATTGAGCAGCTTATTAGAGGAGCATTGAAGGGATCTCTTTGCTGGCACTGAAACAGGCTATTCTTGCTTTGCCTGTGCCTGGATGTGGGTCACAGTCCTGGATGGCATTTCTGGGGCAAGGAGCAGTGCTGGTGTGATGGAGCTTGTGGTAGTGGTGGAGAGGGAATGCTCCTCACAATTCCAAGGCAGAAGAATGCTTGTGGTCATTTACAGAACAGAGCACATGCCAGGAGAGGAGTAAACACCTCTCCTTTCATCATACCACCTTGGAAGAACTGAAAACTTACAGGTCCCTGGAGCTATCTCTGAAAACAGCTGCTCAAAATGCATGAAGCATGGGATAATATACTCTGCATACTGGAAGGAGAGTGCTACCTTAACAGAGCTAAAAAGCCAAGAAACTTGTTGGGAAAATGAGTACACAATGAAAACAAATAGAGTATAGAATCTTTTTTTGGTGACAAGGAAGATCAAACATACAATGAGAAGACAACGAAGTCAAAGCTCCTACATCCAAATCCTCCAAGAAAATTATGAATTGGTTAGATGCCATGGAGGAGATCAAAAAAGATTTGGAAAATCAAGTAAGAAAACTAGAGGAAAAATTGGAAAGAGAAATGAAATTGATGCAAAAAAAAATCATGAAAAATGAGTCAACAGCTTGCTAAAGGAAACCCCCCAAAATTACTGAAGAAATTAACATCTTAAGAAATAGACAAAATCAAATGGCAAAAGAGGTCCAAAAAGCCAATGAGGAGAAGAATGCTTTAAAAAGCAGAATTGGACAAATGGAAAAGGAGGTCCAAAAGCTCACTAGAGAAAATAGTTCTTTAAAAATTCTAATCAAGCAAATGGAAGCTAATGATTTTATGAGAAATGAAGAAAGTATAAAAGAAAAACAAGAGAACCAAAAACAGAAGACAATGTCAAATATTTCATTAGAACAACTGATACAGGAGAGATGATTTAAAAATTATTTGACTATCTGGAAGCCATGATCAAAAAGAGAGCCTAAACATCATCTTTCAGGAAAGGAAAACTGCCCTGATATTCTAGAAACAGAGGGTAAAATAGAAATTGAAAGAATCCAACAATCACCTCCTGAAAGAGATGCCAAAAAGAAAACTCCTAGGAATATTGTAGCCAAATTTCTGAGTTCCCAGGTCAAGGAGAAAATATTGCAAGCATCTGGAAAGAAGCAATTCAAGTATTGTGGAAACACAATCTGGATAATACAAGATCAAAAGCTTCTATATTAAGGTATCACAAGGCTTGGGATATGATACTCCTGAGGGCAAAGGGACTGGGACTAAAACCAAGAATCAGCTACTCAGCAAAACTGAGTATAATATTTCAGGGTGGAAAAATGATATTCAATGAAATAGAGGACTTTCAAGCATTCTTGATGAACAGAACAGAACTAAATGGGAAATTTAACTTTCAAATATAAGAATCAAGAGAAGCATGAAAAGGTAAACAAGAAAGAGAAATCATAAGGGACTTATTACAGTTGAACTGTTTATATTCTTACACCGAAAGATGATGTTTGTAACTCATGAGGCCTTTCTCAGTATTAGGGTAGTTGGAGGGAATACACACACACACACACACACACACACACACACACACACATACATATATACATACGCATATATACGTATACATCCATACATATACAGAGAGCACAAGATGAGTTGAATATGAAGGGATAATATCTAAAAACCTAAAATTAAAGGGTGATAGAGGATTGCACTGGGAGAAGGAGAAAGGGAGAGTTAGAATGACGTAAATTATTTCACATGAAAGAAGCAAGAAAAAGATTTTACAATGGAGAGGAAGAGGGGAAGGTAAAAGGAAATGAGTCTACCTTACTTTCATTGGATTTGGCTTAAGGAAGGAATAACATACACACTCATTTGGATATGGAAATCTATCTTACCCTATAGAAAAGTAGAAGGGAAGGGAATAAGAGAGAGGTGGGATAATAGAAGGGAGGGCAAAAGGGAGCAAAGGGTCATCAGAAGCAAACATTTTTGAGGGGGGACAGAGTCAAAGGAGAGAATAGAATAAATGGGGGGTGGGGCAGGATGGACTGAAATATAGTTAGCCACTCACAACATGACAATTATGGAAGTGTTTTGCATGATTACATATTTATAACCTATATCAAATTGCTTGTCTTCTCAATGAAGGTGGGTGGGGAGGGAGGAAGAGAATGTGGAACTCAAAGTTTTTTTAAAAAAAGGTTAAAATTGTTTTTACATACAATTGGGAAATAAGATATATAGGCAATGGGCTATAGAAATCTATCTTGCCTTACAGGAAAATAGAAGGGAACCAGATGGGGGGTGTGTGATAGAAGGAGGGCAGATTGTTGGAAATGCATGCTGTCTTGGGGTGGGGGGGAGGGTTGAGATGGGGAGAAAATCTTGAACTCAAAATCTTGTGGAAGTGAATACTGAAAACTCTAATTAAATCAATTTTATTTTGAAGCCTTAAATACTGAATGGGCATTTTCTCAGTCAAACTGAGACCTGTTAAAAACCTTACTTTGAAAAGGCCAAGGTCTTGCACTACATCTGAGGCAATCTCCAGTTGACCTCAAATACATCTGTCCACTGGACACAGATGGCTTTGGAGGAGAAAGTGAGACTTGTGACTTGGCACATCTCTCCCTAATTTAAATCCAATTCACTTGCATGTCAGGGCATCACCTCCCAGATGTCACAGTTAATCTTCTTCAAGAACAAAGGACAAAGAACAGCAACATATTCGCCCTGAAGGATTATATTCAGCTTTGCTGGGTAGGTGATTCTTGGCTCTAATCTGCAAAGTATCATTTTCCAAGCCCTCTGAACTTTTAATGTTGAAGTTGCCAAACCTTGTTATTCTGATTTAGCTCCATGATATTTAAATTATTTCTGTCTGGTTTCTTGCAGTATATTCAACTTGACCTGGGAGTTCTGGAATTTGGCTCCAACATTCTTGGGAGTTTCCATTTGGGGATCTTTTTCAGGAAATGATCACTGGATTCTTTTGATTTCTATTTTACCCTCCTGCTCTAGGATATCAGAGCATTGATAATTCATTGAAAGATGATGTCTAGGATTTTTTTTTCATCATGGCTTTAAAATAATAAAATAATTCTCAAATTACCTATCCTGGATCCATTTTCCAGGTACCTTTTTTTTTTACAGTGAGATTTTTCACTTTTTCTTCCATTTTTTTCATTCTTCTTGTTTTGTTTTATTGTTTCCTGATGTCTCATGGAGTCATTAACTCCAACTTGCCCAATTATAATTTCTAAGGAATTATTTTCTTCAATGAAATTTCGTACATCTTTCTTTTCCCCCAATTTGGCCAATTCTGATTTTTACGATGTTCTCTTCAGTGGATTTTTGGGCTTCTACCTTTTGATTTTTGTTAATGTGTTATTATGTTCACTATTGTTTGTGCCTCCTGCATCAATCTTTTGACTCTTTTTTTCCACTATTACCTTGCATCACAACCATTTCTATTCTCATGTTTTCCTCTATCTCTCTTCTTTGATTTTAAAAATCCTTTTTGACATCTTCCAGAAATACCTTTAGGCTTCAGAACAATTCACATTTTTTTCTTTGAAACTTGCATGTAGTTTTTTTTTCTTTTGACACTGTTGTGTACTTGTGGGTTTGTGTTTTGATCTTCCCCATCACTGCAGTAACTATGTTAAGGTTGCTCTTTGGTTGTTGCATACTCTTCCTGACTATTTATTTTTTTACTTTTAACTTTATGTTAAAGGTAGTCTTTTGTCCCAGGTTGAAGAAGGCATTGTCTCAAACTTTAATCCTTTTCATGTTGTCATTTTCCAAGTTAGTTCTGGGAGTCTATTGGTTTTCAGTTCTTCTGAGGCGTTATGCTCTAGGGAGAGATGTGGGCACTGCTTTCCTGTTCTGTATTTTGGTCTGTGAGCAATCACAAGCACTCTTTTCCACCATGGAACAAAGATCAAGGTCCCTACCCCTGCTAGTGTTCTTCCTCTCTCCATGACCCACCTAGAATCTTGTGTGGGCTATAGTACAGGGTCCTGCTCTTAATGCCAGGAAAGGGTCCCCTGTAATCTTCTTTAAAATGTTTTAAAATTAAATATGATAATAAATACAATAAGCAAAGAAAAAGAAACATTATAAACCTAAATGCAAAATAGGAAAAGAAAAAAAAAAAACATTGCCATGGGCACAGCAGAATATGAGAGGATTCAAAATATGCAGCAATAAATTTCCATTTTAAGAAAGCCTATATAATAAATACTATGCACTGCATGAGCTGTCCGTGTTTTCTTTGCTTCCTTTTAAGTTTTTTGTGTTCTGCTGTGCACTTTTTACTTTGTTCTTTTTTCCCTTCCTCCTCCCCTGCCCCAGAAGGCTATAATTAAGCATGGATACACACACACACACACACACACACACACACACACGCATGCACACTTATATACACAAGCATATAATTAGATATCTATAGTCATACTCATATAGATGCCTACAATCATATGCATCTATATTAGACCATACAATACTTATTTATTCTGTTTTTCTGAGGGTAAATAACCTCTTCCTTTATAAGTTCAAGTTTTCCATATTTTTCTAAGTCCACCAAATCATCATTTCCTATACCACAGCAACATTCTACCCTTATACTGCCCAGTTATTTTAAATAGTATGAAACAATATGGATTAATATGGCAAACATATAGTGTAGTTTCCCTATTTTTATCTTTTGATTAAAATTATTTTACCTTTAACTTTGCCTGATATCATGGTTGCTCTTCCAGTTTCTTCCCCTCATAATAAATTCTACTCCTGATCTTAATTTTATGTTTGTGTGTATCTGTTATTTCTTATCCCTCCTAACTCCTCTGCTTCTACCTGTGACCTTACCCTCCTATTGCTTAACCTACCCCTAACCCCACCCAGAATCCTTCCTTTATCCTCCCATTCCAATTAATCTAAATATACTTCTATATAGCAAAAATAATTCCCCCCTCCTCTAAAATTTGTCCTTTATCCTCTCCCCCTCCCTACCCCTTATCCTTTTATTACCTTCTGGATTTAGAAGTTTGTACCCTTCTAGATATATGTATTGTTCCCTCTTTAGCCCATTCCCGATGAGAGTAGGGTTCCAGAAATACCAGCTCTTCTCCTCGATCTAATTCCTCTGTGTCAGTTCTTCCTCTCAAACTTCATTTGTAAAAGATAGTTATTCTTTTTGCCTATTCCTAAATGGTTTTACTTTTTAGAATCATATCATACTCAGGTCTATCCCAGTCTTTGTTTCAAGGTATCCATTTACTATAAGTAAACAGTCTGTCCTTATTGAAAGCCTTGTAATTAGTCTTTGATATGTACCTTATAAATCTCTTGGATCTTATATGTCAAATCTTCCATTAAGTTCAGGTGTTTTTCTTTTTTTAAAAAAAATAAAGTCCTGAAAGTCTGACATTTCATCAAATATCCTTTTTTTTTTCCATTCAGAATTATACTGAACTTTGACGGGTATGCAAACTGCATACACAAAAGAACTGCAACTTTACTTCTTTTGCTCTTCAACATATAGTGTCTCAAGACCTGCCGTCTTGTGTGATTCTAATTGTGGTACCACCATATTTGAATTGGCTTTTTTTTCCTTATTGCTCATAACATTTTCTCCTTAAACTGGACGTTTTGGAATTTGACTGTGATAGTGCTGTGGGTTTTCCTTGTACAACCAATTTTAGATGATGATTGATGGATTTCTTTTTCTATTTCTACTTTCCCCTCTTGTTCTAACACCTCAGGACAATTTTCCTTATTTCTTGTATTATTGTACCAAGATTCTTTTTTGATTGTGGCTTTTAGGTAGTGCACTTATTCTTCTGTTTTCTCTTCTTGATCTGTTCTGAAGATCATTTTTTCTCTTATGAAATGTTTCACATTTTCTTCAATTTTTTTCATTCTTTATATTTTCTTTTATTATTTCTTAGTCTCTAATAACTTCCAATTCTAATTTTCAAAGAGATGTTTTCTTCCTGAAGATTTTAGATATCCTTTTCTAGTTGGTTGACTTGCTTTTCATAATCTTCTTGCATTTCTTGGATTGTTCCTATTTTTGAGAGAAAGAAAAAGAGAGAGAGAGAGAGAGAGAGAGAGAGAGAGAGAGAGAGAGAGAGAGAGAGAGAGAGAGAGAGAGATAAAGAAAGGGAGGAAGAAAGAAAAACAAGGAAGGGAGAAAGGAAGGGAGGGAGGGAGGAAGGAAGGAATTATTGAGATTTAAGGGTGCTTGGGACTCCAAAATACCTACATGCTGCATCCTGCCTGAATGAATTTGGCCCAAGCCTTCTTTCAGCCAAAGAGAAAAACAAAGATTATTAAAGATTCACCATATTGGGTAGACTCTTAAGGAGACTGAGCATTAGCTACACTCTTAAGGTATCTGATCATTTTTATGCCTAATGCCAGCTAGCAAGATTGAATCTGTTTTGAGCTAGATTAAATCTGAGCACCTTCATGGGGGCAAGATAGACCTTATATGTAGAAAGATTGTGAGAGGGATCCAGGGTTGTCCAAGTAGTCTGGGGTGATGGGAGGAAGAGTTTAGGGAGGATCTTGATGGGACTGGGGTGACTAGGAAACTGGGGTGTGGTCAGATTCTAGGAATGGGAATAAAGGTGGGAAATAGCTGAATGCTACCTGGAGGGCTAGGCTAGGTTAAGGGTATCAAGGGTGGGAAGTGGCCTGAGGCAATCCAGAACAGACAATGGGAGGTAACAGAAAATGGAGGGTTAAGGGTAACAGATTGGGCATTGAAAGCTCATGTCCTCAAGCCATAAGTTGGAAGATTCAAGGTGGAGTTCAAGGGATTCCTAGAGCCTACACACCATCAGAAGGAAGGAAGAAAGCTGTCTTGCTCAACTAGCCAGTTCTGGTTTGGTCTTCAGTGGGCAGTTCCTTTTCTACTTAAGGAGATTGCTGTTTGTCCTTCTCAAAGAAGGTCATGACATCAGGGAGGTGATGCCCTGGCTTGCAAATGAATTGGATTTAAGTGAGGGAGGGTTGTGTGAAGTCAACAGCCTTACTTTTTCCTCTGGAGCTATCTGGGTGCAGTGGCCAAATACAGCTCAGGACAACTGGAGATGACCCCACAACAAATTACATTGACAATGTGACAAGGTCTCATATAGCTATCTTAATTTTGTAAGTAACATAATATTGTAAGAGGTAAATGTCAGGACAGAGTGCATTTGAAGATTTACAGACAGCTGAAGTATAGGCCCAGATTTGGAGTATCTCTTGTGAAAAGCAAAAAAGAACATTTAGACCAGGTCACAGAGTGTAAACAGGGGGAATTATGTATTATAAGGCTGTAAAATGATAGGAAGCCAGGTTGTAAAGGTTTCTACATGTCAAATAGAAGGTTTAATATTTAATCCTAGAAGATATCTGTGTTTTAAAAGATATTCACTTAGTCGATACTTGGAGGTTATTTTGTGGAGGATATAGTCTTAAAGTTTGAAAACAAATTAAAAGGCTATTTCACTGAACAAGGCAAGAGAAAATGAGACTCTAAGGCCAGAGCTATATGAGTAGGGGGACAGATAAATGACAGATGTAGTATTAAAAAAATGGTAACTCATTTGGATTGAAGGATAGTGACAAGTCTGGAATTGAGGTTGTGAACATGGAGGGCTGGAAGAATTATAATCTTCTTGATAGAATTAGGAAAGCTCAGTAAAGTGATGGATCCAGGTGAAAAGTTAGTTGCTTTTTTGTTTTGTTTTGTTATGGTTTTTTGGACAGGTTGAGTTTGCCGTACCTATGGAATTTTCAATTGGATATGTTCAATAAGCAATTGGAGATGAGGGGCAAACACTCGGAAGGTGACAAGCTCAACATATATTTCTGGAAATCACTTGCATATATGCTATAATTAACTCCATGGAATATTATTTTATTATCATGTCTTCAAATCAGCATATAGATAAAGAAAAAAAGGCAGAATTATGTGGTAACTCTGATGATAAGCCATTAAAAGGGACTGAAGGGATAAGACAACCAAAAAAACGGGAAAAAGTAGCATCATTATATAAGTAAAGTTTCCCAAGTCCTTTAGGGAATTATGTTGTTGCCTCCCACTAACTACAGCTTCATATCTAATTGAAAGATAATTTAGCTCATGAATTTAATTCAATAAAGTTATTACACACTCATGTATAAATCGCTGTATTTAGTACTGGGAATGAAAAGACAAAAACATAGCAGGCCTTGTCCTCAAGGACATTATATTTTTCTGAGAGTATAAAATGCATACATAAGTAAATATGGAGTCCGTACATTTTTTTCCCCAGACAACAAGAGGTCTAGATCAAAGATCCTATTTAAAAGGTGTCACTAGAGATGTTCTTTGAAAAAAATTTCAGACTCTGGGCAGGAGGTCATCTTAGATATGAAAACCCACTTGCAGGTGGAGACAGAATGTTATATCTAAATAACAGCTAGCAGCCCATTTGGCTGGAATAAATCATAGGAAAGAGAAGAAATATGGAATCACTTTGGAAAGTTAAGTGCTAGTCAGACCATGTGTGTGGTTTTAAATGCCAGCTTAATGATTTTTTTTTTATTTTTATTTTTTTCCTTTATTTATTTTTAGTTTACCACACACGGTTCTACATAGTTTTGAGTTCCAGTTTTTCTCCCCTCCCTCCCCCCTCCCTCCCCAAGACGGCATGAAGTCTCATATAACTGTCATGTATAACTTCGCATTGAATTAATTTATGCTCTATTCAAGTCGTGGAGAAGAATTTTGACCAATGGGATGAATCATAAGAAAGAAGAAACAGATCCAAAAAAAAAAAAACAACAAAAAAAAAAAACCCAAAACCAAAAACAAAAGAGAAGCAGAAAAGGCGAGCATGTAGTGTGCCTCAGTCTGTATTCAAACTTCGCAGTTCTTTCTCTGAATGAAGATAGCATTCTCCATCGTGAGTCCCCTGGATTTGTCCTTGCCCCTTTAGGTTGCTGAGAGAAGCGCAGTATGTCAGGGTTGGTCCTCACGGAATCCACATATCTGTGGCTGTGCACAACGTTCTCCTGGCTCTGCTCCGCTCACTCAGCATTATGTCGTGTAGGTTTTTCCAGGTTGTTATGAAGTCTGCATCATCCCCATTTCTTATGGCACAATAGTATTCCATCACCTTCATATACCACAGCTTGTTCAGCCATTCCCCAATTGATGGGCATCCCTTTGCTTTCCAATTCTTGGCTACCACAAAGAGAGCTGCTATAAATATTCTTGTACATATGGGTCCTTTTCCCGCTTGCGTGATTTCTTTGGGATACAACCCTAGAAGTGGTATTACTGGGTCAAAGGGTATGAACATTTCTATAGCCCTTTGGGCATAGTTCCACACCGCCCTCCAAAATGGCTGGATCAGCTCGCAACTCCACCAGCAATGCAACAATGTTCCAATTTCCCCACATCCTTTCCAGCATTTATCATTCTCCTGATTTGTTATTTTAGCCAATCTGACAGGAGAGATGTGGTATCTAAGAGTTGTTTTGATTTGCATTTCTCTAATCAGCAGCGATCCAGAGCATTTTTCCATATGCCTGTAGATAGCTTTAATTTCTTCCTCTGAAAACTGCCTGTTCATATCCTTTGACCATTTCTCAATTGGGGAATGGCTTGTATTCCTATATATTTGGCTTAGCTCCCTGTATATTTTAGAAATGAGGCCTTTATCAGAGATACTAGTTGCAAAGATTTTCTCCCAATTTTCTGCTTCCCTCCTAATTCTTGTTGCATTGGCTTTTTTTGTACAAAAACATTTCAATTTGACATAATCAAAATTATCCATTTTGCATTTTGTAATGCTCTCTATCTCTTGTTGGGTCATGAATTCTTTACTTTTCCACAAATCTGATAAGTAAACTATTCCTTGCTTTCCCAAATTACTTAGAGTATCAACTTTTACTCCTAAATCATGAACCCATTTTGACTTTATTTTGGTATATGGTGTAAGATATTGGTCTATGCCCAGTTTTTGCCCTACCATTTTCCAATTTTCCCAACAGTTTTTGTGAAATAGTGAATTATTAGCCCAGAAACTGGCTTCTTTGGGTTTATCAAAGAGTAGATTGCTAAACTTGTTGATTTCACCTACTTGTGTACCTATCCTATACCACTGATCCACACCCCTGTTTCTTAACCAGTACCAGGCAGTTTTGATGACTGCTGCTGTGTAGTACAGTTTAATATCTGGTGTGGCTAAACCACCATCCCTAGCATGTCTTTTCATTAATATCCTAGATACTCTAGACCTCTTGTTTTTCCAAATGAATTTTGTTATTATTTTGTCCAGCTCAGCAAAAAAAAATTTTGGTAGTTTGATTGGTATGGCACTGAATAGATAGATTAATTTAGGTAGAATTGTCATTTTTATTATATTAGCTCGGCCTAACCATGAGCAACTGATATTTCTCCATTTATTTAGATCTGATTTTATTCGCGTGAAAAGTGTTTCATAGTTATGTTCATATAGGCCCTGGGTTTGTCTTGGCAAATAGACTCCCAAATATTTTATAGTGCCTTCAGTAACTTTGAATGGAATTTCTCTTTCTATCTCTTGCTGTTGGGCTTTGTCAGTAATATATAGGAATGCTGAGGATTTATGTGGGTTTATTTTATATCCTGCAACTTTGCTAAAGTTGTTTATTATTTCAAGTAGTTTTTTACTTGATTCTCTAGGATTCTCTAGATAAATCATCATATCATCTGCAAAAAGTGATAATTTAGTTTCTTCTTTTCCTATTCTAATTCCTTCAATTTCTTTTTCTTCTCTTATTGCTACAGCTAATGTTTCTAGAACCAAATTGAATAATAGGGGTGATAATGGACATCCTTGTTTCACCCCTGATCTTATTGGGAATGCATCTAGTTTATCCCCATTACAAATAATGCTTGTTGATGGTTTTAGGTAGATGCTATTTATAATTTTGAGGAAGGTTCCCCTTATTCCTATGCTTTCTAGTGTTTTTAATAGGAATGGGTGTTGTACTTTGTCAAAGGCTTTTTCTGCGTCTATTGAGATGATCATATGGTTTTTGCTAGTTTTGTTGTTGATATGGTCAATTATGCTAATAGTTTTCCTAATATTGAACCAGCCTTGCATTCCTGGAATAAATCCTACCTGGTCATGGTGTATTATTCTCGTAATGAGTTGCTGCAATCTTTTTGCTAATATTTTATTTAAAATTTTTGCATCAATATTCATTAGAGAAATTGGTCTATAATTTTCTTTCTCTGTTTTAACTCTACCTGGTTTAGGTATTAGTACCATATTTGTGTCATAAAAAGAATTTGGTAGGACTCCTTCTTCTCCTATTTTCCCAAATAGTCTGCAAAGTATTGGAATTAGTTGTTCTTTAAATGTTTGATAGAATTCACATGTAAAACCATCTGGCCCTGGAGATTTTTTCCTAGGGAGTTCGTTGATGGCCTGCTCAATTTCTTTTTCTGATATGGGGTCATTAAGAAATTTCACTTCCTTCTCTGTTAGTCTGGGCAGTTTATGTTTTTGTAGATATTCATCCATATCTCTAAGGTTGTCAAATTTATGGGCATACAGTTGGGCGAAATAATTCCTAATTATTGTTTTGATTTCCTCTTCATTAGAGGTGACCTCACCCTTTTCATTTTTTATACTGGTAATTTGATTTTCTTCTTTCTTTTTTTTAATCAAATTGACCAAAGGTTTGTCAATTTTATTGGTTTTTTCATAAAACCAGCTCTTTGTTTTATTTATTAATTCAATAGTTTTCTTGGTTTCAATTTTATTAATCTCTCCTTTGATTTTCAGTATTTCTAATTTGGTATTTAATTGGGGGTTTTCAATTGCTCTTTTTCTAGCTTTTTCAGCTGTATGCCCAGATCATTGATCTCCTCTTTCCCTATTTTATTCATGTAGGCATTTAGAGATATAAAACTTCCCCTAAGAACTGCTTTTGCTGCATCCCATAAGTTTTGGTATGTTGTTTCATTATTGTCATTCTCTTGAATGAAATTATTGATTGTTTCTCTGATTTGATCTTTGGCCCACTCACTCTTTAGAATTAAATTATTTAGTTTCCAATTAGTTTTTAGCTTATTTTTCCATGGTGCTTTATTAAAAATGATTCTTATTGCATCATGATCTGAAAAGGATGCATTGACTACTTCTGCTTTTCTGCACTGGATTGTGAGGTTTTTATGCCCTAGTACATGGTCAATTTTTGAGTATGTGCCATGTACTTTTGAGAAGAAAGTATATTCCTTTTTATCCCCATTCAGTTTTCTCCAGAGGTCTATCATATGTGCCTTTTCTAAAATTCTGTTTACCTCCTTAACTTTTTTCTTATTTATTTTGAGGTTAGATTTATCAAGTTCAGAAAGGGGGAGGTTGAGGTCTCCCAATATTATAGTTTTGCTGTCTATTTCTTCCTGTAACTCCCTTAACCTCTCCTCTAAGAATTTGTATGCCTTACCACTTGGTGCATATATGTTAAGCAATGATATTGCTTCATTGTTTATGGTGCCTTTCAGCAGGATATAATGTCCTTCCTTATCTCTTCTAATTAGATCTATCTTTACTTTTGCTTTGTCTGAGATTAGGATTGCTACACCTGCTTTTTTTACTTTAGCTGAGGCACAATATATTTTACTCCAGCCTTTTACCTTAACCCTACGTGTATCCCCCTGTTTCAGATGTGTTTCTTGTAAACAGCATATTGTAGGATTATGGTTTTTAATCCATTCTGCTATCTGCTTCTGTTTTGTGAGAATGTTCATCCCCTGCACGTTCAGGGTTATGATTTCTATCTGTGTCTTTTTCTCCATCCTAATTCCCCCTGTTTATGCTTTTATTTCTCCCTTTCCCCTTCTCCTCCCCAACAAAGTTTTGCTTTTGACCGCCGCTTTCCTCAGTTAACCCTCCCTCTTTATTCCCCTCCCTTATCTAACCGTTACCCACTTGTTACTTCTCCTCTTCCTTCTGCCCTCCCCCCTCCCTTTTTCCCCCCTTTCCCTCCCACTTCCCGTAGGACAAGTTAGATTTCTAAACTTATCCGAGTATGTTATTCCCTTCTTGAACTAGATCAGATGACAGTAAAGCTCAAATACTGCTCTTCTCCCTCCCTTCTTTCCCTCTCCTATAATATGTTTTTTTGCCACTTCCTTTGGTGTAATTTACCCTTTTCTACAACCTTCTTACCACTTCCCTCATAGCCCTCCCTTTATATCTCTTATTTATATTTTGTATCTTTACATCAGTCAATTTATACAGGCATTCACAACCTATGTATATCCCTTTCATTTGTCACAATAGTTGTACCATTCACAAGAATGACTTATATATGTATATGTATATATATATATATACATAAAAAACATACATAAGATGATATAATCCCCCATAAAGATGTAAACAACCTAAGCTTATTGGTTAATGAAGTTTGTGGGGTTTTTCCCCCTGGTTACCTTTTTATGTCTCTCTTGAGGTTTGTATTTGGAGATCAAATTTGCCATTGAGTTCTGGCCTTTTCATCAGGAAGGTCTGGAATTCCCTTATTTCATTGAATGTCCATCGCCTTGCCTGGAAAATTATGCTTAGTTTTGCTGGGTAGTTGATCCTTGGTTGTAGTCCCAGCTCCTTTGCCCTTCGGAATATCATATTCCAATTTCTCCTGTCTTTTAATGTGGAAGCTGAGAGATCCTGCGTGATCCTGACTGTAGTTCCACGATATTTGAATTGCTTCTTTTTGGCTGCTTGCAGTATTTTCTCCTTAAGTTTATAGCTCTGAAATTTGGCTATAATATTTCTTGGTGTTTTCAGTTTGGGATCTCTTTCAGGGGGTGATCGGTGAATTCTTTCAATGACTATTTTGCCCTCTGGTTCTAGGACCTCTGGGCAGTTGTCTTTGATAATTTCTTCGAAGATACTGTCAAGGCTCCTTTTTTCATCGTGGATTTCCGGTAGACCAATAACTCTCAAATTGTCTCTCCTGGATCTATTTTCCAGGTCAGTTGTTTTGCCAATCAGATATTTCACATTTTTTTCTATTTTTTCATTCTTTACATTTTGTTTTATTACTTCTTGATGCCTCATAGATTCATTAGCTTCCACTTGCTCAAGTCTAATTTTAAATGAGTTAGTGTTTACATTTTGCTTTTGAGCATCCATTTTCAATTGGTTGATTTCACCTCTCAGGGTGTCCTTTTCTCTCTCTAGATTCTGAATCTCCATAGCCGTTTCGCCAATCTTATTCTTTAGGGACTTGATTTCGTCAGTGGATTTTTTCTCCCTTTTTTCCATTTTTTCCATATTTTCTTTTAGCTCCCTAATTTGGTTTTTAAAATCCTCTTTTAGCTCTTCCAGCAGTGCTTTTTGGGCTGGAGACCAGATCATATTAGCTTTTGAGGTATCTGATGTATCTACCGTGTCATTGCTATCTTCTTCTAAGTCGATATTTTGATCCTGCCTGTCTCCATAAAAAGAATCTATTGTCCTCGGTTTTTTTGTGTTCTTCTTCATGTTGGATTGCCTTTTGCTGGCGTTAGAACGAATTTCTATCTGTGAGTCTCAGGGCTTTCTGTCCCAGCTTTCTTATTCTGGGGGTTGTGAGTCTAAAATTATAACCTTCAGTTTCCTGAGGTGTGGGGGAGGGGTCTGGCTCCCTGGCGTCTCACTCCCTATGGGTGCTCTCCAGCACTTGCTTTTCAGCAATGGTCTCAGCCGTTTGTTGTTTGAGCTGATGACTGGTGCTTCCCCTGGGGGAGCAAGGTTACTTCTGGGCTCCTGGCTTGGCCCCCTGCCGACTCTTCCCCTCTGGGACTAATGAGCTTCTAGTATTTGTCCTGTGAAGCCCCGCTACTCTCTCCTCTGTTTCAGTTCTCTCTTTTTTTTTTTTTTCCCCGAGGAATTCTCTGGGTGAGGGGGGGAGGGGTTAGAGCCGCTTACCTAGCCATTGAGTCTTCCGGAAGTTCAAGAGGCCGAGATCCTGGGTTTTGCAAGCGGCTGGACTGGGTGTTTTCGTGGCTGGTGGCGTTGCGCTGCCTCTCGTCGCTCCCAGAGACTGCCGTCCTGTGTTGGGAGGCCTGGGGATCTCTGCCGGTTTCGGGCGCCCAGCTTTCTCCCAGCTCGTCTCCCACGTGGATTTCCCGGCCGGCCGCTTCCGCCTTGGTCTGGAGCAGCTCTGCACCGAGCACTCTCCGAGCCTACAGGTTTGTTCCTCTGGCCTTTCAGACTCTCCCGGCTCGGAAATTTGCCCCACGCAGACTGCTCGCGGTTTCTGACTCTCTCAAATCTGCTCAAATTCACTTTTTTATGGGAATCTGACAGACCTTGTGAGAGAGCTCCGGTAAGAGGCTGCCTTCATGCGGCCATCTTGGCTCCGCCCCCAGCTTAATGATTTTACATTTTATTTAGATGCAGTGGGGAATCACTGAAGACTTTAGAGAAAGTGCATGAGGTGGTCATATATGTGTTTCTGTAATATATATCTGGAAGCTACAAACAGCATTAACTAAACAATTACAAAGGCATGCATGTTTCTTAGTCATATAATGAGGTCTTCGCTGGGAAAAAAAGGTTGATCAAAATACTTAGGTCATTTCTATGTGTCTTAATTATTTTTGTTATTGGACTTGGTTTTCTAAAAGGATCAAATTTGAAAAAGGGAGGGGAAAATAGAAAGAGTGATTTGACCCATATAACGATTTGAATTATTTTTTTTTTAATTTTCAGGAGGTTGTGTTGGAATTTAATGAATTCTGTTCTATCTATATGCCAGACACCATACTAAACGTTGGGTATACACATTCAAGCCAGCAAAGCAATCTTTCCTCTCAATTAGCTTATATTCTAGTAGTGTAGTACAATGCATAATGGACAGCTAAGTGGAACGGGGGAGAGGGCATATGCAGCTTGTTTATAAACATGCTATGGAGGATGGGATCCTGGAAAATAAGGTGAAAAATTACTTCTCAGGGTCCTGGGTCATAGGAGAAGAATCCATTTTTCCATGGGAGAGGCATGAGGTGCAAGTGGTACAGTTTAGAAATATACAATGGATGAACACAAAGTCTTTACCTGAATAAAATGATGCAGAAATTATTCCCAAGAATTGAAAAGAAGGATTTCATTCACTGTTTAATGTAAAATGAAAAATAAAAAGTAAAAAAGAAGCTATATGAGTGAAACAATGTAGTTTTGTCACTTTGCTGGGAGAAGGGGGGGAAGGGACAGTGTTACAGAAGTATGATTTCATCACTATAGGGAATTTCTTATTTGAAAGCTTTACCAATAAATGTAGATTGGCAACTCTCTTTGTCTGGGTAACTAGGAAGGTAAATGACTTATGTTCGCTTGCTGTATATGTTAAATGACTTGTGCCTGATATGTATTAGAGGTAAGATTTGAACCTTGACTTTCCTGATTCCAAGACTGTCTATCTACAAGGACTTGATACGTCTTCTTACAGTTCTGTTTTGAAACAGATACTAAACAAGTTGTGGCATATGATTGTGATGTCATACTACTTATATTGTAAGAAATGATGATTATGTTAATATTAGGAAAAGAAAAACATGCAAAGACTTGCATGAAATACGTAGAGTAAAATGAACAGAACATTGTAAACAATAACAGCAATACTGTTCAGACAGTAAACCATGAATGATTAAGTTATTCTGCTTATTATAAATATTCAAATCTACTACAAAGGACCTATGAAGGAAGATGCTATCCATCAGAGAAAGATATGATAAATAGAGATAAATAGATATGGTGAATAAAGCCTGATTGAGACCATCTGTTTGGACATTTTTACTGCCATAGTAGCCTAGTTGCCTTAGAGAAAGGCCCTAAATACATTGATCCTTTTTTTTTTTCACCAACCTAACACACACACTCACACACACACACACACACACACACACACACACAAATATATGTATAAAACACCTGAGTTTATATTCTCCCTTCTCAGCAAGTAGAGACTGGCAGAGTTAAAATTCCTCATAGCCAAGATGTCAGAGCAAAGGAAATGGCTGAGCTCTCAAATTCTGGAGTGGCAGAAAGAACAAAGTGTTAGGGTTAGATGTTTTTCCACCCAAGAAAACTTAAGAGGTCAGAAAGAGAGGTCTGTGAAACAGGTGGGGGCTGGTCCTGAGACCACATATCAGCAAAATGACCCTCAGAGGTAGGGATAGCAGCATCATTACTGTGTGCAGTCACAAGGGATCAGGGGTCATGAGGAGCTGTGTTACTGGCTGTACCAAGAAAGCCATTGCCCTGATGAAAATTAGCCCTTGTGCTCACAAGGAATCAGTGGCCCTGAAGATCAATAGTCCTTAATGTTAAAAGTATCAGGGGCAATTCTTGGGAATTAAACAGAGTATAGATGAAAACAGATGTGACCACACCTCTAGCTGGATCATACCACCTTGGAAATACCAACAAATTTTAATCCCCCTGCACTAGCTCTGAAAATAGAAGTGCAAAGAAGCAACCCCTGTTCCCCTTGGGAATAGAGCCCAACTTTAACATAATGTTTGAAGTCAAGAAATAGGCTTGGAAAATGAGCAAACAATAGAAAAGCAACCCGACTATAAAAAGTGGTGACAGGGAAGGTCGAGACACAAAATCAGAAGAAGACAACGATGTCAAAATAGCTACCAGCAAAACCCCCAAAAGGACAAAAAAATACATTGGACAGAAACCACATAGGAATCGTTGAAAGCTCTAAAATTTTATTTTAAAAATAAAATAAGATTTGCATTTCTCTAATCAGTAGTGATTTAGAGCATTTTTTCATATGCCCATAGATAGCTTTAATTTCTTCCTCTGAAAACTGCCTGTTCATATCCTTTGACCATTTCTCAATTGGGGAATGGCTTGTATTCCTATATATTTGGCTCAGTTCCCTGTATATTTTAGAAATGAGGCCTTTATCAGAGATACTACTTGTAAAGATTTTCTCCCAATTTTCTGCTTCCCTCCTATTTTTGTTGCATTGGCTTTTTTTGTACAAAAACATTTCAATTTAACATAATCAAAATTATCCATTTTGCATTTTGTAATGCTCTCTATCTATTGTTGAGTCATGAATTCTTTTCTTTTCCATAAATCTGATAAGTAAACTATTCCTTGCTCTCCCAAATTGCTTATAGTATCAGCCTTTACTCCTAAATCATGAACCCATTTTGACTTTATTTTGGTATATGGTGTAAGATATTGGTCTATGCCCAGTTTTTGCCCTACCATTTTCCAATTTGCCCAACAGTTTTTGTGAAATAGTGAATTCTTAGCCCAGAAGCTGGCCTCTTTGGGTTTATCAAAGAGTAGATTGCTATAGTTGTTGACTTCTCCATCTTGTATTCCTATCCTATTCCACTGATCCACACCTCTGTTTCTTAGCCAGTACCAGGTAGTTTTGATGACTGCTGCTCTGTAGTACAGTTTAATATCTGGTATGGCTAGGCCACCTTCTCTAGCATTTCTTTTCATTAATACCCTAGATATTCTAGACCTCTTGTTTTTCCAGATGAATTTTGTTATTATTTTGTCCAGCTCAGTAAAATAATTTTTGGTAGTTCAATTGGTATGGCACTGAATGGATAGATTAATTTAGGTAAAATTGTCATTTTTATTATATTAGCTCAGCCTAACCATGAACAACTCTTAGATATTGCATCTCTCCTGTCCAATTGGCTAAAATAACAAAACAGGAAAATGATAAATGCTGGAGAGAATGTGGGAAAATTGGAACATTGTTACATTGATGGTGGAGTTGTGAGATGATCTAGCCATTTTGGAGAGTAATTTGGAACTATGCCCAAAGGGCCATAAAAATGTTCATACCCTTTGACCCAGCAATACCACTTCTAGGGTTGTATCCCAAAGAAATCACACAAGCGGGAAAAGGACCCATATGTGCAAAAATATTTATAGCGGCTCTTTTTGTGGTAGCCAAGAATTGGAAATCAAAGGGATGCCCATCAATTGGGGAATGGCTGAACAAGCTGTGGTACATGAAGTTAATGAAATACTATTGTGCCATAAGAAATGGGGATGATATGGACTTCATAACAACCTGGAAAAACCTACACAACATAATGCGAGTGAGCGGAGCAGAGCCAGGAGAGCATTATACACAACCACAGATATATGGATTCCTTGAGGACCAACACTGACAGACTTTGCTCTTCTCAGCAACACAAGGTACAAAGACAACTCCAAAGGACTCATGATGGAGAATGCTATCTACATCCAGAGAAAGAACTATGAAGTTTGAATGCAGATCGAGGCACACTTCATGCTCACATTTATTTCCCCCTTTTTTTTCTTCTCTTTTGTTTTTGTTTTTGGGGGATTTTTTGGTTCTGTTTCTTCTTTCTCATGATTCATTCCACTGGTCATAATTCTTCTCCACAACTTGACTAGTGTATAAATTAATTCAATGCAAAGTTATACATGGTGGTTATATGGGATACCATGCCATCTTGGGGAGGGAGCAGGGAGGGAGGGGAGAAAATCTGGAACTCAAAATTATGTAGAACCATGTGTTGTAAACTAAGAATAAAAATAAAAAAAATATGTTTCTATCTAAAAAATAAAATAAAATAAAATAAAATAAAAAAGAGTGGTAGAAGAAAAAAATGGGGAAATCGATGAGATCAATGCCAGAAAATTATAAAAAGGCAATTAACAACTTGGTAAAAGAGGCACCAAAAATACCAAATAAAATAACATCTTAAAAAATAAGAATTTGCCAAGTGGAAAAAAAAATTGCAAGACTTTACTGATGAAAACAATTACTTAAAAGGTAGAATTGGCCAGATGGAAGAAGAGCTTCAATAGGTCAATGAAGAAAACAATTCCTAAAAACAAATAGAATAGGACAAGTGCAAACTAATGTCTCCATGAAACATCAAGAAACAACAAACAACAACAAAATTAAAAGAATGAAAAAAAGAAGGAAATGTAAAATATGTTAAAAAAAAGCCTTATATGGAAAATAAATTATGAAGACATAATTGTAGAATTTTGGGACTGTTAAAAACCATGATCAATGAAACAGCATTTAAAATATCTTTCAAGTAATTATCAAGGAAAACTCATCAGATATTCCAGAACCAGAAGGTAAAATAGACACTGAAAGAATCCACCAAATACCCCTTTAAAAGAGATTCCCCAATGAAATCTCCTGGGAATATTATAGCCCAATTCTAGAGCTCCCAGGTCAAGGAGAAAACATTGCAGGCAGGCAGAAAGAAATAATTTAAATAATCTGAAGCCATAGTCAGCATTACATAGGATTTAGTGCCAACCAATGTAAAGAATAGAGATCTTGTAAGAAAATCTTAAGGAAGGCAAAGGAGGTAGAATTACAGTCAATATTAACCTACCCAGCAAAACTGAGTATAATCATCCAGAGTTGGGGGGTAGAGCAGATGGACAATTAATGAAAAGACTTTCAAGAATTTCTGATGAAAAAACTAGAAGTGGATGGAACATTTTACTTTCAAATACAAAACTCAAGATAAGAATAAAAAGGTAAACATGAAAAGAGTTATAACAAGTTACTCAATAAGGTTAAATCACTTACATTTTTATATTTGAGGATTATACGTATATATAACTCCTCAGAACTTTATTATTACTAAGGTAGTTAGAAGGACTCTATGTAGATGGCACAAGAGTGAGTCACTTACATTGGTATGATCTCAAATGATCAGGGAGAAAGAAAGATACAATAGGAATAGTGGGAAGGGAGAGAAAGGATGGGAAAATCATGTCACAAAGAAGTGTGAAAGAAAGAGCTTTTAAAGTGGAGGAAAATATAGCAGAGCGAAGCAAGCAACACTGGAACTTCACTTTATCTGGTTCAAAGAAATCATGCCATGTTGTCAAATGCTTTCAGTGAGGATGAATACAGCATCAAGGTCAGTTACTACACTGATGATAAAATTTTCAACTTAAAAAGGATACAAGCCAAAACCAAAGGGGAGGGAGTACTGGTGAATGATTTTCTGTTTGCAGATGATCGTGCACTCAGTGAAGCCTCTGAAGCTGAGATGCAATAAGTAAAGTGTGGATTGATTCTCTTCTCCTTATGCTAATTTTGAACTAACAATTAACACCAAGAAAACATACATGCTCATCAGCCACTGCCACACCATCCATATATGGAATCATCAGTTACAGCAAATGGAGAAGTTTTCAATGATGTGGACAAGTTCACTTACCTTGGTAGTGTACTTTTCAGGGATGTACACATTGATGATAAGATTGACATGTATATTGGCAGAGGTAGTAAAGTCTTTGGGAGGCTCCAAAGGAAAGTGTGGGAGAGAAGAGGGATTAGACTAATGACCAAACTGAAGGCCTGCAGAGCTGTTGTGCTAATCTCATTGTTGTATGCCTGTGAAACCTTGACAATTTACCAGCGCCACACCAGGAAAGGAAGATTCTGAAGATCACTTAGGTCCTTTCTCAAACTATATATATGTTTATAGAATCAATCTTGGCCAAAAAGAAAGTAGAAGTTGAAAAAGATCAAAGAAATGGGGGGAGTGTGATCAAAAAAAATAGTGGGTAAAGAAAGGCAGTGGTCAGAAGAAAAAAAGACTTTTGAGGAGGAAGGAGAGAGAAAGAGAGAGAGAGACAGACAGACAGACAGACAGAGACAGAGACAATGACAGAGACAGAGAGGTGGATAAACAAAAGAATATAGAATATAGGAGAATGCACAGTTATTAATAATAAACTGTGACTGTAAATGGGATGAAATCACCCACAAAACAGACATGATGGGTAAGAAAATGGATTAGAGAGCAGAATCTAATAAAATCTTGTTTACAAGAAACACATTTGCAACAGAGAGACAGATGAGAGTTAAAATAAGGGCCTGGAGAAAAATCTATCACGCTTCAGCTGAATTCACAGTGACAAGGATTACAATCATGATTTCAGATAAAGCAAAAACAAAAAATAGGCCTTATTACCTTGATGGTTTGAGAAAAATCTGGGAAGACTTATATGAACTGATGCAAAGTGAAGTCCAGAACATTATACACAGAAACATCAATACTGTAATGACAATCAACTGTGAAATAGCTACCCTGTTCAAGACAATGACCCAAGTCAATTTCAAAGGACCCATAATGAAAAATGCTATCCATCTTCAGATAGAACTAATGAACTCAGTGTATATTTCAGCATACTTTTTTTTCTGTCCTTTATGGTTCTTGCTTGTTATTGTTTTATTTTTCCCTAACATGGCCAATATTGATATATCTTTTGCTTGACTTCACAAGGTATAATTGATATCATAAAGATTACCTTCTTGGAAGAAAGAGAATTTGGAACTCAAAATTTAAAAAAAAAATTAATTATAAAATAAATAGAAATACCAGTTGAGACTGTCCTAATTACTATTTATTTCTCACCAATCTTGTGGTAAATATCCCATGTCTGATGACAGGCTACTCCCCAGAGATGCCAATGTAGCCATGATTTACTTCTGTTGAATACTCAGAGTTAAAACAACTTAAACTAACATTGTCACATTGGAAGAAATAAATAAGCTTTCTTAAATTCTTATGCCTATTTATGTGCCCTGGTGGGATTATTTTTTTCCTCTTTTTCCCCCTAGTGAAAGATGCTATCAGCTTCTTTAACTCTTTGCAACATTAGTCATTCCTAATACAATCAGCTACCTATTCATACTTTCTGTGCCTCTTTATCATCCAAAAGTAAGTATGCTGTATTTTATAATGATGAATATTTTGATGATAAAGATTGGTTGTCTTGGACAGTGTCATTGAAAGGATGAATAACTGTGGCTTACTTAGATCCGTGCATAAATCAAAAAATCTAAGCAAAATCATAAATTTATAAAACTTTATGTTCAGCATGTAAATGACTTCATATTTGAAATCAGAAATTTATTGAAGACAGTTCTTCTCTTCCTACTCAGGTGTGTGTGAGTGTGTGTGTGTGTGTGTGTGTGTGTGTGTGGTGAGCCATTATTTAAGAAGACCTTCAAGGGATCATTGGAACGTATACTATGTTTTTCTGAAAAAGAAAGAAATGAAGAAAGAAAAGATATTTTTCATTGATTTCTACATCTTAAAATTTAATATTTTCAATATGTTTTGCTAAATGAAAATAACCATAGCCCAGTCAGGGTCTATAATACATATAAGGTAAATATTTCACTTTAAATAGATGTGTTATTTTGTAATAATCCATGGCTTTATGTGTCAAATAGCTAGGATTAAACATTCTTTTCATGGATAGGAATTTTTTTTATGTTTGAAACCAGAAAGTCCAGTTCAAGACCTGAAACTATTTGTCTTATATTTGTGAATGTCTTTATATCAAAGCCTTTTTCATTTGATCAACCTTTTGACTTACCAAAATAAGTAACTAAATAAATGAATAGTGAAATGGAAGGCAAGTCATTGGTGGTTTAAGGGAGTGTGTATACAACAGTTGAAATAATCCATGATTCTATTTCTACCCTATCCCTTCCTTTTCCTTTTTTTCTCCTATGCAACATGCCTGTGTGTGCTTTTGCATATACATCTACATGTCTCCATATTTGCATACATAGGTATATATGTGTACCTACCAATATATTTTTCAGGTTCATAATTCTTAATAAAAATGCAGTGAAATTAACTGGGCATTATTTTTGGAAGTATTATGACCAAAATATGCGAAGGAGAAAGGCAGAAGGTCAGAGAAAAATGAATGATTTGAACCAGTAGTGAGTTTTTTTTCAAACAGTAATTGACAATGTGGGATTGTTTAAATGTATTTCCATGATTTTTGAGAGTATTCTGAAGTAAAACTGGCAAACATATTTAATATTTGGGAAAGCTATCTTAGCTAAGATATCGATGAAATGATACATACTTCCTTTTAATTTATGTTTCTTTATCTTATCCTCTTAAGAGGAAAAACAGTTTTGCTCAATTTTTTTTTATTCCCTCCACCAGCAAAATTCTTGTCTTATTGTAGGTATGCCTTTCATCGATACAGATCCAAACTCATCTCTGCCCATTTTATAAGACCATTGCCAATATTTTCCTAGATGTTCTCCATAAGGAGCTGACACAACACTCCAAGAGCCTTCCTCAAGTTCTCTTTGCATTGTGTGCATACCATTGGAATACTATGGTGTCTTTAGTCATTTTTCACCCTCTCTATGCAACTAGCCCATATTTTCTTCAGTTTATATATCTATTAGAAAATATCTCACAGGATGTCTTTGTAATTCCTGAAATATTCATAATGTGCTGAAGACAGTTCATACAAATATGTGCCTATTGTTATTTGAATTTTTCTTTAACTTCATTTCTTCATACAATATAATGTTTCATCAAGAAATCCTTTAATTGAACTGAATTAAATTTATAAATGCATTCAAATCATTCCTTTATGCCTCCTATGGAAGGAAATCTATATAGAATAAATATTCTCAATAGGATTTATTGAGCAGAGAAAAATTATTATTTGAATTAATTTTTCTTCCAAAATCTCATTTCTTTCTTGTCTCTCTGGGATGAGGAAGGTGATAGTACAGACTTCAGTTCTTGTGCAAGAAAACTAAAATAATATGTAGACATTTTAAAAGCTATGTTACTTTACTAACTTTTTTTCTCATTGAAACTATCTTCTTTATTTTTGCTTCTATGCAATACTTTACATTTATGTCTTTATGATGCCCTGTTTTTCAGTTGTTCCCCCCCATATTTGTCTGAAATGGTTGCTGTGTGTGTGTGTGTTTAAACATGGTTCTATATAATAGAGGCCAACAAACAAATCTGGCATCTTCAAGATGAAACTTTCCAAAAGGCAATCTGAATAGTACAAACAATCTCTGATAAGTTGATAGTTGATACAGGGGGGTTAGAAAATACAGCAACTTTTTATAAATAAGCCATGATGACCAAGTAAACACTAAGAGTTCTCATCCCTCCCTTGCTGACCTTGAATAACCCAAGAGTACTGCCTTAGGTGCAGGAAGGGAGGCATTCCAGCAAATTCTACCTTAGCAGACCAGAGGGTGTGGAGCCAGCAAGCATTAACACCAGAACCCTAGTCATGCCTTTGCACAGCCAGGGGAATTGGCAGACACTACTCCAGATGGATGAGGCTAGCCATGCTATATAGCACAGCCCTAGGACAAGAGGGGACTTCCAGGAGCCAGGCTACCCCTCCCCCACACCTCATGCTGTGAGTTTCACTGTAGTCCCGGGATGACTCACAAAGATTTCACTGGGCTTAAATCCTTTGCACAAACCTGCCAACTCCAGCTCAGCATCAGGTGAGCTGCTGAAGTATATAGTTTCTGGACAAAATTAGAGCCCACAACACACAAAGCCAGTAAATAGGCCCCTAGCTCCCAACACAAGAAGCTTGGGACAGTGCCTTCTTGGCACCAGAAGCAGTGAGCCACTTTAAAATCCAGAAAAAAGGCAAACACCATGATGAAGCAAACTAGAAAAATAAAAAGACCATTGAGTCATATTATGGGGACAGAAAATCAAAATATGAATTCAGAAAAGCACAGCATTGACAAAATACCTGCATCTGCAACCTCAAAAGAAGACATGATCTGCTCTCAAGCCCAAAAAGCATTCCTGGAAGAGCTCAAGGAGGATTTTTAAAGTCAAATTAAAGAGGTAAAAGAAAAATTACAGAACCTAACAGGAGAAAATGACTCCTTGAAAAGCAAAGTTGGCAAAATGGAAAGAGAGATGCAGAAGCTCTCTGAGGAAAATAATGTGTTAAAAATTAGAATTGGGCAAGTAGAAGCTAATTACTCTGTGAGTCATCAAGAATTAGTCGAAGAAAATCTAACCAATGAAAAAATAGAAGAAAACATAAAATATCTCATTGGAAAAACAACTGACCTTTAAAATAGATCCAGGACAGATAGTCCAAGAATTATTGATCTACTGGAAAGTCATGATGAAAAAAAAAAAGAGCCTGGATAGTATCTTCCAAGAAATCAACAAGGAAAACTTCTCTGAGGTCCTAGAACCAGAGGATAAAATAGTCATTGAAAGAGTCCACTCATCACTGCTTGAAAGAAATCCAAAATTGAAAACTCCAAGGAATATTGTAGCCAAAGTCCAGAATTATCAGGTCAAGGAGAAAATACTGCAACAGGCAGAAAGAAACAATTCAAATATCACAGAAGTACACTCAGGATCATACAGCATTTTGAAGTTTCTACCTTAAAAGATCAGTGGGATTGAAATATGATATTTCAAAAGGCAAAGGAGCTTGGACTACAACCAAGGATCAACTATCCAGCAAAACTGAGAGTAATCTTTCATGCAAGGAGTTGGACATTTAATGAAATAAGGGAATTGCACACGTTCCTGATAAAAAGGCCAGAGCTCAATGGAAATTTTGATTTTCAAATACGAGACTCAGGAGAGATATACAAAGGTAAACATGAAAAAAAGAAAAAAGAAAACCTTGTTATTCAACAAAGGCAAATTGTTTACATCCCTATATGGGAGGATGATATTTGTTAATCTCGAGAATGGTTTAGTTGGTATGCCATCTAAAACGGATATACATAGACAGAGGGTATGGATATAAATTAGCTGATGTGATGATAAAAAGACCTAATTAAGGGATGTAAAGGAGTTGTAATGGGAGAAGAGGTAAGGAAGAGGCAGAAAAAGGTAAATTATATCACATGAAGAAGCACAAAAACATATTAAAATAGAGGGAAAGAAGGGAGGGAGAAGAGCAGTGTTTGTGCTTTACTCTCATTGGATTTGGTTCAAGGAAGGAATAACATACTCTGTTAAGTATAGAAATCAATCTGGCCCTACAGGGAGTAGAAGGTAAAGAGGGAAAGTATGGGAGGAGGTGGTTAGAAGGGAGAGAAGAAGTTATAAGAGAAAAGAGTAAGATGAGGGGGGGCTGACAGGGAGGGAATATTGAGGGAGATGGTGGTCAAAAGAAAAACTGTTTTGAAGAGAAGGGAAAAGGGAAAAATTAAACATAAAAGAGGGGGTGGGAGAAATAGGATGGAAAAAAGACACAGATAGTAATCATAACTGTGACTGTGCATGGCATGAACTCTCACATAAAATGGAAGCAAATAGCAGAACGGATTAAGAACTCAATTCCTACAATATATTGTTTACAAGAAATACATTTGAAACAGGAGGATACACACAGGGTAAAGGTAAAAGACTGGAATATAATATATAATGCTTCAGGTGAAGTAAAAAGAAAAAAAGCAGGGGTAGCAATTTTAATTTCAGACAAAGCAAAAGCAACAATAGATGTAATTAAATGATATAAGGAAGGACACTCTATCCTGCTAAAAGAAATACTGAAAACCAGATTAGAGATTAATAAAATTGAAAACAAGAAAACTATTGAAGTAATAAATAAAACTAAGAGCTGGTTTTATGAAAAAAAAATGATATAATAAACTCTTGGTCAAATTGATTTAAAAAAAAAGAAAGAAAAGAACCAAATTACCAGTATAAAAAATGAAAAGGGTGAATTTACCTCCAATGAAGAGGAGATTAAAATAATAATTAAGAATTATTTTGCCCAGTTATATGCCCATAAATTTGATAATCTTAGGGAGAAGGATGAATATTTACAAAAATATCAATCACCCAGATTAACAGAAAAGGAAATAAAATACCTAAATAACCTCACCTCAGAAAAACATATTGAACAAGCCATCGATTAACTCCCTAGGAAAATATCTCCAGGGCTAGATGGATTTACACATGAACTCTATCAAACCTTTAAAAAACAATAAATTCCCATACTTTATAGAGTATTTGGGAAAATAGATGAAGAAAGAGTCCTACCAAATTCTTTTTGTGATACAAATATGATACTAATGCAAAAAATTTAAATAAAATATTTGCAGAAAGATTGCAGCAATTTATCATGAGAATAATACACTATGGCCAGGTAGGATTATTCCAGGAATGTAAATCTGGTTCCATGTTAGGAAAACTATCAGCACAATCGATCATATCAACAATGAAATTAGCAGAAACCATATGATTATCTCAAAAGATGCAGAAAAAAACTTTTCACAAAATACAACACCCATTCCTATTTAAAAAACACCAGAAAGCATAGGAATAAAGTTAATCTTCCTTAACATGATAAGTAACATCTACCTAAAACCATCAGCAAGCATTATATGTAATGGAGATCAGCTAGATGCATGTCCACTAAGATCGGGGTGAAACAAGGATGTCCATTATTACCCCTATTATTTAGTTTGGTACTAGGAATGTTAGCTTTAGCAATAAGGGAAGAAAAAGAAATCAACTAAATTACAACAGGCTAAGAAGAAACTTAATTATAACTCTTTGCAGATGATATGATAATTTCCTTAGAGAATCCTAGAGAATAAAGTAAAAAAAAAGAAAAAAAACTACTTGAAATAATGAATAACTTTAGCAAAGTTGCAGGATATAAAATAAACCAACATAAATCCTCCATAATCCTATATAGTAGTAACAAAGCCCAACAACAAGAGATAGAAAGAGAACATCTACTTAAATTTACTATAGATAGTATAAAATATTTGGGAGTCTATTTGCCAAGACAGGCTCAGAACCTATGTGAACACAATTACAAAACATTTTTTACACAAATAAAGTAAAATCTAAATAAATGGAAAAACATCAGTTGCTCACGGTTAGGCTGAGCTAACATGATAAAATGACAATTTTACCTAAAATAATTTAATTATTTAGTGCTATGCCCTTCAAACTATCAAAAAAATCATTTTACAGAGTTAGATAAAATAATTACAAAATTCACCTGAAAGAACATGAAAGAACAAAACATCCAGAATATCAAGGGAATTAATGAAAAGAAATGCTAGGGAAGGTATCCTAGCCATATCAGGTATTAAACTTTATTATAAAGCAGCAATTATCAAAACTACTTGGTACTGGCTAAGAAATAGAGTGGTGGATCAGTGAAATAGGTTATATACACGAGATTCAGTAGTCAATGATTATAGCAATCTACTCTTTGATAAATCCAAAGAGTCCAGCTTCTGGGTTAAGAACTCACTATTTCAGGGCAGCTAGGTGGCACAGTAAGTAGAGCACTGGCCCTGGAGGAAGAAGGACCTGAGTTCAAATCTAGCTTCAGATACTTGACACACGTACTAGCTGTGTGACCTTGGGCAAGTCACTTAACCCCAATTGCCCTGCCAAAAAAAAACAAATAAACAAACAAAAATAACTCACTATTTCACAAAAAATACTGGGAAAACTGGAAAATAGTATGGAAGAAACTCATCTTAGACTAATATCTTATATTGTATACCAAAATAAAGTCAAAATGGGTTCACAATTTAGATATAAAGGCTGATACTATAAGCAATTTGGTAGACCAAGGAATAGTTTACCTGTCAGATTGATGGAGAAAGAAAGAATTTATAACAAAACAAGAGAAAGCACTATGAAATGCAAAATAGATAATTTTGATTACATTAAATTGAAAAGTTTTTGTACAAACAAAGCCAATGCAACAAAGATTAAGAGGGAAGCAGAAAATTAGGAAAGGATTTTTACAACCAGTGTCTCTAATAAAGGCCTCATCTCCAAAATATGTAGGGAACTGAGTCAAAATTATAGAAATACAAGTCATTCCTTAACTGATAAATGGTCAAAGGATATGAACAGGTAATTTTTAGAAGAAGAAATTGAACATATCTATAGTCATATGAAAAAATGCACTAAATCTCTATTGATTAGAAAAATGCAAATCAAAACAACTCTTAGGTACCACATCTCTCTTGTCAGATTGGCCAACATGGCAAAACAGAAACTCATAAATGCTGGACAAGATGTGGGAAAATAGGAACACTGTTATGTTGTTGGTGGAGTTGTGAACAGATCCATTCTGGATCCATTCTGGATCCATTCATTTCCCTTCTGGAAAACAGTTTGCAACTATACCTAAAGGGCTATAACATGTTCATACCCTCTAACCCAGCAATGCCACATCTAGGGTGGTATCCCAAAGAGATCATACAAGTGTGAAAAGGACATATATGTACAAAAATATTTATAGCAGCTCTTAGTGGTGACAAAGAATTGGAAATCAAGCGGATGCCCATCAGTTGCAGAATGGCTAAACAAGTCATGGTATACGAATACAATGGAATACTACTGTGCTATAAGAAATGAGGAGCAGACAGACTTCAGAATAACTTGGAAAGATTTACATGATCTGATGCTGAGTGAGGGGGGCAGTACCAGGAGAAGACTATACATTATTATAGACACACAGCATCTGTGATGACTAACTTTGATAGACTTGGCTCTTCTTAGCAATACAAGGTTCTAAGACAGCTCCTAAAGTCTTATGATGGAAAAAGCTATGCACATCCAGAGAAAGCATTATGGAGTCTGAATGTAGATTGTGGCAAACTACTTGCTCTCTTTTCTTCTTCTTTTTTGGTTTTGTTTCTTCTTTCTCATGTTCATTTCTTTGGTTATAATTGTTCTTTACAACTTGACCATTGTGTAAACAAGGTTAATGTGAAGATATATGTAGAACCTATATCAGATTACATGCTGTCTTTGAGGCAGGAGGGAAGGAGAGGAAGGGGGAGAAAACTTGGAATTTAAAATCTTATAGAACTGTTATAAATTAAAAATAAAAAAAGAAACCAAGTAAGAGAAGTAGAGGAAAAAAATGGGAAAAGAATTGAGAATGATGCAAGAAAAATCATGAAAAAATGAGTAAACAGCTTGTTAAAGGAGACCCGCACCCCAAAAAAAATTACTTAAGAAAATAACACCATAAAAATAGACTAACCCAAATGGCCAAAAAGGTCCAAAAAGCCAATGAGGAGAAGAATGCATTAAAAAACAGAATTGGCCAAATGGAAAAGGAGGTCTAAAAGTTCACTGAAGGAAATAGTTCCCTAAAAATTAGAATGGAGTAAATGGAAGCTAATGACTTTATGAAAAATAAAGAAATTTAAAAAGAGAACCAAAAGAATAATAAAAAATAGAAGACAATGTGAAATATATCATTGGAAAAACCACTCCCCTGGAAAATATATCCAAGAGAGATTTTTTTTAAAAAATTTTGGGCTACCTGAAAGCCATGATCATATAAAGAGCCTAGACATCATCTTTCAAAAACTGCCAAAGAAAACTGCCCTAATATTTTAGAAACAGAGGGTAAAAGAGAAATTGAAAGAATCTACCAATTGCCTCCTGAGAAAGATCCCAAAATGAAAACTCTTAGGAGTATTATAGCCAAAATCCACTTCCCAGGTCAAGGAGAAAAAACTTCAAGCAGCTAGAAAGGAACTATTCAAGTATTGTGGAAACACAATCAACATAATACAAGATCTAGCAGTTTCTACCTTAAGGCATAGAAGGGCTTGTGACATGATATTCCAGAGGGCAAAGGAGCTAGGATTAAACCCAAGAATCACCTACCTAGCAAAATTGAGTATAATATTTCATGGGAAAAAATATTTTCAATGAAATAGAGCACTTTCAAGAATTCTTGATGAAAAGACTAGAGCTGAATTGAAAATCTGACTTTCAAATAAAAGGTTCAAGAGAAGAATGAAAAGGTAAACAGCAAAGAAAAATCATAAGTTACTTATTAAAGTTGAACTGTTTACATTGCTACATGGAAAGATGATATTTATAACTCATGAGACTTTTCTCAGTATTATGGCAGTTGAAGGGAATATACATTTATATAGACAGAGTACACAGGATGAGTTGAATATGAAGTGATGATATCTAAAAAAATAAAATCAAGGTGTGAGAGGAATATATTGGGAGAAGGAGAAAGGGAGAGATAGAATGGGGTTTATTATCTTGCATAAAAGAGGCAAGAAAAAGCTCTTATAATGGAAGAGAGGGGGGAAGGGAGGTGAAAAGAAATGAGTGAACCTTACTCTCCTCAATTAGGTTTAAGTAAGGAATAACATACACACTCAGCTGAGCATCTTATCCTCCAGGAAAGTAGGGGATAAAAGGAGGGGGGGTTATGATAGAAGGGAGGAGAGAATGGGGGGGGTAGACAGAAGCAAACACTTTTGAAAAAGGACAGGGTCAAAAGGAAGCTTAACTGAATATGGGGATCGGGAAAGAAGAATAGTCACAGGCAGGGGTGTTCTGATGAATAATACCTAACTGAAAAAAGATGTGTGCATGACAGGCTTTTAAGTTTAATCTACTTCAATATTTTTTCTATCACTTCTTTAAGTCTTGACAATCAACACAATAATAAATCAAGTCCTGAATCATAAAAAAGGAACATGTAATGACTTTACATGTATAATCATTATCATATTGCTTGTCTTGTCATTGGTTGGGGAAGGGACTGGAAGTAGGGAGAGAATTTGCAACTAAAAATGTAAAAATGTATTTAATATTATATATATATATATATACATATATATATATATATACATGCATACACACAAATATATGTGTATGAACCTATTTAAGCAATTCTTCAAAATACATACACACACACTCACACAGAGTTAAATTCTTTTCATTCAGTCATGTAGAACTCTTAATGACCTACGGACCATAACATTCCAATGTCATGCATGGCGCTTTTGTTTGTTTTGTTTTTGTTTTTGGCAATGATAAAGGAATGGTTTGCTATTTCCTTTTCTGGTGGGTTATGTCAAACAGAGTTTAAGTGACTTGTCCAGATTAACAGAGGCCAGATTTTGCCTGAGGCCAGATTTGATTTCAAGTCCTCCTAAGTCCAGTTCCATATACTGAGCAATCTAACTTCCTCCACAGGTAAATTAGGTTTTCTTTTATCTTAGATTTCACTTTATCAAAGTATTTCCCTCCTGATTATCTCCAATTAGAACTATAAGTATATTTCAGGTATAGCCCTAATTTTGAAAAGCCCCACATAATTCTTTAAAGTATTATAGATGTTCATATTTCCATGTATTCAATTGTTAGTATATATTTAGAATAAAAGTACATTTTTAGACATCACTTAAATATTAATCTGTATTTTGGAGATAAAACCTAGTTTTCTTTAAATTGCACTCTAGATAAAGAATGAATATCAAATCACAATCTCTGTATATTTGAGGGGAAATGTATAGTGAAATTCCACAGAGAATAACATTGAATATAGTTCTGACACTTACTATGTGACAATGGGAAAATCACTTTATGTCTCTCAGCCATAGTTTCTTCAAAGTGATAATATTTCTTATATCTCCCTCACATGGCTGCTATAAGTCTTAAGTGAGATAATGTGCATAAAAGACTTTTAAAACTTTGTCTTTAAAATGCTCTATCAATCAAAGTTGACATCTGATCATTTTATCCAAGACTTTTTTTTAGCATGAACTTTCATTTTAGGTACATCTCTCTCTTAGAATTTTGAAACTTAGGAAAAGTCATACAAGGATATATCATCACTGTTGTCCATCTTCTTTTCTGAATGTTGAATAGATGTTTTTCAAAGTTTGAACTGGAGTTTGATTTTTTTTAAAGTCTGGAGTTAATCTAAGTGACCCTGTTTCTATTGTATTGTGCAACGATATACGAGAACCTGTAATAAACTTCTAAAATTTAGAAAGCTAAATGTTTTTGTTATTTTTTTATTTTAATGAGTTTCTCTTATTTGACTTCCCACTGTGTCTGTGGGAGGCAGTGAACTTGCAAATTAGAACTTATGAATTGTCAATATCAAAGGCAAAAGGGAAGTTTGTGGGAAATAAGCAGAATGCATTCAATAAGTGATTGTGGAAGAATTTGACTTATAGGTTTATCTGTGTTTTGAAAGAGAAATGAAGGATTGAGTCAATTGTCCATATAATTCAAACGAGAACTAAGCAAACATATTTCATCAAATAAAACTATGTATCAGAATAATATATTCTTTAGCTAGGTTTGTCTTGATGATGACTATTTATATCTTCATTTTGTTCCACCAGCTCATATATGATGCACAAAAAATAAACCATTATTAAAAATAGACCATACTTTACAATTCCTTTTCCAATTGTGTATAAAACATTAATATAGAATGGTGGAAAGTACACTGGATTTGGAGACAGAGTGACTAGATGCTAAATTGTTATGTTACTAGTCCTGTGATATTTGGTAGTCACTCTAGGCCTTAGTTTCTCATCTATGAAATGACTAGTCCTGTCTGAACTAGATTTTCCAGTCCCTGGCACTTTTAAATCTATGATCTTCTGATCCAATGAAGGAGATATCACTGTTGGGAGTAAGAATGACACAGTTTTTTCAGGGTAAACTGAATTATTTATCTTCCTGAGCTATCATTTAACTCAGCAGTTTCAAACTCAGATTATGATAAAGGAAGTAATTAATGCTTATTAAAGTCAATGAAAGGGGATAGCTAGGTGGCACACTGGATAGAACATCAGGCCTGGAGTTAGGAAGACTCATCTGTATCGAGCACTTAGAGCTTGGTCAAGACATCAAAGATGCCAAGTTCATCCATGAGAGTGAGGCCTAGGACTTTTTGTACTTTCTTTTCACTTAAATCCAATTCACATACAAGTCAGTATGTTGCCTATGTTGCCCAGTTACATCATCATCTTTGAAAAAGAAAGACAAACAACAAGATAATGTGAATTTGCAAATGTATATCGAAAATACGAAACAGGATAGGTATGTTGTATATAGATAACATTCAAGGCTAACTATAAATAGGGCTCCTTTTTTATTTGTTCAAGCCTCTGTGACTCCTGCAATTTTAATATTGAATGAGGGCTATGAAGATCATACTTAAAGAAATGGATCCTTCAAATATAAAAACACAAATGAAAAAATGGATAGACATTTTGTACTAAGTGATATCGACTCAGAGTTAGGCTTCATAGTGTCATAGAGGGTTTTGTCCTAGAGGCCCTCTTCTCTTTGCCTTCTCTACTGATTTTGATCTTATTAGCTCCTATGAATTAATTACCATCTCTATGTTATTGAATCTAAAATTACTTGTCCTAACCTCTCTGCTGAGCTCCAGTGTATCATCTTCAACTCACTATTGGAAATCTGAAAATGGATGTCCTATAGACATTCTAAACTCAGCATGTACAAAACTGAACATGTCTCTTCTCTCTCTACCCTGCCCCCAACCCACACCTTCCTAAACTTCCCTAATACTATCAAGGGCACCACCATCTTTACAATCAACAAGGCTGGAAAAGTAAATGTTATTCTTTATTCCTCACTTTCACACTCCAAATCCAATCTGTTTTCAAGGCCTGTTGATTTTACCTTCATAAAATCTTTCATATACATTCTCTTCTCTCCTCTGAAATTGCTACTACCCTGGTACAGGCCTTTCTTACCTCAAGAAAAGACAATGTCAATGGACTACTGATTGGTGTATTTGCCACAAGTCTGATCCCACTGCAATCTATCCTCCACTGGGCTGTCAAAGTGATCTTTCTAAAAATCTCATAATAAACTTCGATGGCTCCTCAAAATATTCAGGATCAAAAATAAAATCCTATGGCATGAAAACACTTCATAATCTGTTCCCTCATGTTTTTTCAGGCTCCTAATACATTACTCTGGATTCCTTGCTATTAATCACATAGGTCATCCCATATGCGAATTCCAAGAATTTTCACTAGCTGTCCCCAAGGCACTGAATGGTACCCCCCCCCCATTGTTGCCTCCTGGTTTCAATGACTTTCAAATCTCAGCTATCATGTAATTAATAAACATTTATTGAGCACTTATTATGTATGTGCCAGCCACCATACTAAGCACTAGGGATACAAAAAGAGACAAAAATGAGACCCTATCAAGAAGTTTACAGTCAAATGGGGGAGAAACATAAAAATATATACAAAACAAGGTATACACAGTTCAAAGAGGAAGTAATTAATAATAGAGGGAAGGCTGGATTAAAAGGGGCTGAGTGGATGCTTGAATAGAAGGTGGGATTTTGTTCGGGACTTAAAGATAGCTAAGAGGTCAGTAGTCAGAGGAGAGGAGGGATAGTAATATAGTCATTAGGAACAGCCAGAAAAAAAAATGCTCGGAGTCAAGAGGTGGATAGTATTTTGTGTGTGTCTGTGTGTGTGGTGTGTGTGTGTGTGTGTGTGTGTGTGTGTGTGTGTGTGTGTAACATCCAGGAAATCAGTGACTTGAGTAAAGTATAAGAGGATTGCAAAGACAGGAAGGGGCTAGGTAATGAAGGAATTTGAACCCCAAGGAGAAGATTTTGTATTTGAGCCTGAAGGCAATAGAGAAAAAATGGAGAGGTGACATGTTTGGACATGATATTTAGAAATATCACTTTAGTGTTGAATGGAGAATAGATTCAAGTATAGAGAAACATGAGGCAGGCACAACAACCAGCAGGCCACTGCAATAATCTAGGCATGAGGTGATGAGGGCCTGCCCTAGAAAGGTGGCAGTGTCAGAGGAAAGAAGCTAGCATATTTGGGAAATTTTGAAAATTTTATATTGTCAGACCTTGACAACAGATAAGATATGAGGTATGAACAATAATGAGGAGTCCAAGATGACTCCAAGGTGGCAAGCCTGAAACATTATGAGGATGGCATTGCCCTCTAAATAAGGAATTTACAAGGGTGGGGGATGGTTTAGGGAAAAGATGATGAATTCTGCTTTGGACAGATGTCAACTGGATGTCCACTTTGAGATAATTAAAAATCAGTTGGAGATGCAGGATTTCAGATCAGCAGAGAGTTTGAGGCAGGATAAGTTGCTTTGGGAATCATCAGCACAGAGATGATAATTAAATCCACCTGAGGAGATAAGCAATAGAACATACTTAGAATAGAAAAAGGTCCATGACAGAAACCTGTGGGACATTTATGGTTAGAAAATATGATCTGGAAGAGTATCTAGTGAAGGAGACAGAGGAGTGGTCAGATAGGCAGGAGAAGAAACAGGAGAGAGCAGTGTCCTGATGTAGCAACAATTCGGCTAGCAGCTGTTGAGGTGTACGACCCAACAAGACCAGCAACAAGAGTTGCCAGCACGGGTTCTTTTGATCTGCTTTACTAAGGAAAGCAACTTTAATAGTTAACAATCTTACTTTAATCAATATATATATATATATATATATATATATATATATATATATATATATATGTAAACTCACTTAATTGAGGAGGAAAAGCCAGCAACCTGAAATTCAGATCAAATACAAATAAATTACAAGCACAGACAACATAAATGGACCAAATCACAATTCACAGTTACCAAAGAACCAATGGGTCTGGGTTAGCAAAGCCGAGGAGCAGTTAAAATGGCTTCCCAGAGTCCCATGTCACTCTTCCAGTGAGTGAGAGCCCTGAACAAAACATTTGGGTGTCTTCAAAGCTGGGAGGCTCTTAACAACGGCTTGCCCAGAGTCACACTCCACTCTTCCAATGAGTGAGAGCCCCAAAAGTCAAACACCAATCTTGGATCTTATAAACCTGTCTCAGGGCCCTGGGGCACTTGATTATCTCACTGCTAGAAGCACTCAAACAAAGAACAGTGAAAAATCCCATTTTGCTGGCCATTGTGTTTGAAAGCTAAGACTCATCAAAGGTACTTAACTACCTCAGCATTCCAAAGGAGAAGACAAGCAAAAATCCTTCCTGGATTACCATTGCATTGTCTTAGTGCTGAGAAACATTCCAAGACAAAAAGATTCTGACAAAGGCCAGAATCATTAAAGGCACTTAAGAGAAGAACAGCAAAAAGTCACACCTTAATTACTGATACACAGGAGAATTGAGAGAGAAGATTCTGAGAGTGAGGGAGATGAGGATTGAGAAAATGCCATTGGATTTGAGAACTAAGAGATTACTAGTAATTTTGGAGTGAACAGTTTTAGTGGAATGTTAAGATCAGAAGCTAGTTTGTAAAGAAAGAGAGTGAGCGGAGAGAAAGTGGAGACATCTTTAGAGGGCCTTTTCTAGGAGTTTAGATACAAAGGCAAATAGAGTTATAGGATGATAACAGGGATTGAAATGGGTATATTTGGAGGTAGTACAAAATGAGGAGAGAGAGAGGGAGAGAGAGAGAGAGGGAGGGGGAGAGAGGGAGGGAGAGTGACAGAGAGACAGAGAGAGACAGAAAGATTGAAAATAAATAAACGATTGAAGGGTAACAGATGGACCCATCTATTGGAGGAAACAGGATGGAATGGGATTGCTTGAAGAAGCAGAAGTGTTGGTTCTCTTAAGGCATAAGGTCCCTTTATCATATGAGACAGAGGTGAAGGAAAAAGTGGCTGAAGGCATTTCAGGGATAAGAGATAAGGAAGAAGGGAAAAGAGGTAGCTCACAGTAAATAACCTCAACTTCTTTCTAAATTCCACCTTCTACAGAAAGTCTTAATTCTAGGCCTTCTACAAGACCCACACAACCTGCAGCCCACAGGCTGCTTATGGCCAGCAAGACTCTTGTAGGACACCAGAGAATTTCCTCTACATAAAAAGGATTTTTTTTCTACATTTTTCACAAGCCACTGGAAATCTTTGGTGTGCTGTAAGTGGCCCAAGAGCCATAAGTAGCCCATGGGCCATGGATTGGGCAGGCCTGCTCTATTCCAGTATATGCTGTATAAAGCTTGTTTGTTTCTAGCTTTTTGCTTCTTGTCTGCTCCATTATATTGAGCTCTTTGAGAACAGAGACCTTCTTTTATATTCCTTTATATCTTCAGTATTTAGCACAGTGTATGGCACACAACAGAGGCTTAATAAATGTCTATTGAGGGACTTAATAAATGCCTATGGAACAAACAGGAACTATGGAGATTTCAAATAACTACATTTCATCACAGACAAGACTGGCTGTCTATGGGTATGTATATTCTTCTAACTAATACTGAAGAAAAACAAACTGGAGGGATTGATGTATTTATTTCTGTGCTGGCATGGAGGTGAGTACATTTTTTTTTTTATTGCTGCTTTATACACTGAGGAAATGGGAGGGACTGATTACCCTACTCACATTGGAAAAAACTGAGTATAATGCTTGCTCCCCCTAGTGCTGTTCAATAGCCTCTTGACAGCCCAAAATACTAGTGTGGGAAAATAAATTGGTGGGTAAAGGCAATTAACCTAATAATTTAAGAAGTCTGGATTATCTGGAGGATTGTTTCAATTATCTAGATTAGTGCAAGCTTCCATTTTACTGTTCCTCTGCCAATTTGGACATATTTTTACCCTTTTTATTATAAAGTCACTTTCCATTTTTTTTACATGGACAATCTTCTTAAGTGAGTATATTTTCAATTATTTAGTGGCAAATAAAATAAAACCATTTCAATAATAGTAGTGCATTCGTATATGGTCTGGTAGTCACCAAGCAAACTACTTCATCACTAACCCTATGAATAGTAAGAGTGAGAAAAATAGAAGGACACTACCGTAGGATAATAAGGGTTATGAGGGAACTTGCTCAGTTGACACCTCCAAGATCCTGACTTTTCCTTCAATGAGTGTCTGGATTTCTGCCATGACAGATGTATCTCTTATTGTTGTGGGTATAATGATCTTTTGTCTGTGCTTTTGCTGTGTTTTTGCAAAGACCCAAAAGACAGCAGTATATTGAAATCTCAGAAAGGGAGAGTACCTAAGAGGAGATGGTGGTCAACAGTGTCAAATGCTCTGGACAGGGCAAGAGAACAAGGATTGAGGAAAAGGCATTACATTTAGCAATTAGGAGATCATTGGCAACTTGGGCTGCAACAGTTTCAGTTGAGTGATAAGGTCAGACAAAGATTAAAGAGCACTTAGAAAAGGGTAAGAAGAGAGGAAGTGAAGGCAAAAAATTCAGACAGCTTCATTTTTTATTTTTGCTTTAGTTCTGAAAGAGAGAAGAAGTTAACAATGATAGCTTGAAGGTAGGATCGGGTTCAGCATGCATAGGTGCTAAAATACCAACTAAAAGTTATAGGATTAGAAGATATTTTTCCCCAAGATAGAAAAAAAGTCTCTATTTTACCACACACCTTGTGCAACAGAGAAACATTAGAAACATTTCTATTTCTGCTTAAAGTACTTTTAAAAAATTTCACCTACTATTAGAAATTCTACCAGTGGCAAAGAGATAAGGGAAAATATTTGAAATGTTAACATGGAGATGAAAAGATCTTTTCTCAACCTATTTGGGCTAAGATCACAGAGATTAAGCCTTCAAATTATATTTCCAGATGACATGGTAGTATATATAAATAATTTAACTGTTTTAACAGCACTAACTTTATAAATATAGAGAATAAAGTGTAACAAGCCTGCAAATGAAAGAATTAACTCTCACCAATGATTTATGCTTTCTTTGCTAGTAATAAAAAGCATGAAAACATTAAAAGAAAATCTATTTCATAATTACAACAAAATGCCCTCTAAAATTTTGGGAATTAATAAGCAGAACTCAGAATGTCCTGTATACTGAGAGCAATACAACTGTAATGACAGAAGCGATCAAAAGAAATTTTCATGGGAAGGTCAAAATAATATGATAACATGGTGTTTCTTGAATTTGATTACACATTCCATTTAATACTATTCAAAATTCTGAGGGATTTCTTTATAGAAGCATATAAAAGAATAGTAAGGCCCATTAAAAATAGAAGAAAGAAAAAAAAGCTGATGAAAGTAGATTTGCATTCACAGATTTTATATGTTACAAAGAGGTTTCTGATGGAATCACTTTGACATCAGCAAAGGGAGAGATTAAGATTGCGAAACTAAGCACTAAAACAATTTAAGTAAGAGCTTAAAAATATACAGATGTATACAAAGATTAACTATTAAAATTTGATAGCTATATAGAAAGAAAAATAAAAGGGAGAAAGCAGTCAGTTTTGGATGTACTTAGGGAAACCAGTATATAATTTGTGAAAAAAAAAAAAAAACTTTTGCCTAACTACCCCCTTTGAAGAGGTGGAAGGTCTTTTAGTATTATAAATTGTATAAGAGTTTACACTTTTCATTTGGTATATTTATCATTGATGCTGACACTTTTCCTATGTATTTCCTTCTTTGCCTCTAAAATGATATTTGTTATATGGAATGGCTCTCTGGGAGAGGCAGGAGAGAAATACTAGAGTAAATTATGATGATTTAAAAATAAACAACAAAAACATACTTTAAAAAGAATTTGAGATAAATATATATCTGTATATATATTTATATATGCATACATATATGTATATATACATATACTATGTATCCATTTTTATGTATGTATACCTACATATGTGTTCACATATACTTCAGTAAATATATTTCTGAGAATGCTACCTGCATGACAATGGAAAAAATGTAATATTGTATCTATCTCACTGTTATAGAGGGGATGAACTTTTTTTTTCTTTAAAGAAACACCAGATATTATTAAGCACAAGATACATTTATTTGATTACATTGTAAACTATACAAAATAAATATAGTTGGGATAAGTATGACATGTAAATGGCATGAGTATATATGTTTATTTCAGTTCACAACAAATGAATGACCACAAAATATATAAAGATAATTTTCAAGTGAAGAAGTAAAATATATTAATTATCCCTTAAAAATTCAAACTAATGAATAATAAAAATAAAACTAAAACAACTAAAATGAATGAGTCAATGCTGAGGAGAAGAAGGGCACTTTTTGGGGAAAAAAAGATACAATAATTCATTGATGCTGTACTTAAAAAAAAAACAATATGAAATCAAAGATAGACAAATAATTATTTCCTGGACCATTTTTTTCACTTTTGAGATTATATATTATATATTTAAAAATAAAAGAAAAGCACAAATTAGCTACTTATTCAAAACTTTTCATAGTGGCATTATTCATATTTGGAAAATAAATAACATTTATATTGGGTGAAAAATCTATTGGACCTAAATATCCAATTAGAGGACTCCATTAAATTAAGTTATAATATAATGCAATGATTACTAGAAAATATATGACATATAAAGGAATCTGGAAATATCTCTATGAAATAATTCAAAATTATTAATAACATAAAAACTGTACAAGCTGCTTTAAAATTCATGAGGGGAATATGAATACAATTTAATGTATAAATAATAAATATAGTCTGAAGAGTTATATTTTATATGTTTAAATTCAATATTGAGATAATATTTTGACTATAAGCTTAGATATATTGACATTTAATAATAACCAAACATTTTCATTTTTACATTAAAAAACATAAGTGAAGGACAAGTATATAACCAGTTCCTTATCATCATGTGAATTATGACAAAAAGTTAGTTCTCCTATTTCTAACATAGCAATAATTCCATAAAACAACCAACATTGTCTTTTGCCATCCATTTTCCCCTTCTCCTACAATAGATAGACACCAGACACATGCAGCTTTTTGCACCTCTGAAAGTGAACTTTTGAGTTTCAGGTCAGAAAGTCTTTGTTCTCACAAAATATTTTACATGTTTCCAGTAAAACTTTGTGACAAAAAAAGAGCTAACAAACAGTTAATAAGGAGTTTGAAAAGAAGGCTCCGTTGAAATATCTTTTAGAGGCAATCTGTTATCCTGAATGATTTTATAAAGGATGCAATGAACAGATGACAAATCTATAAATTAATATAGCAATGCTCACAGTGGTGAGAGTCTATCACTTGGTATTATTTCCCCCTATATATCCTACTTTGGTGGCATACATTCTTTTCAATTAGAAAAAAGACTGCAGAGATTTGTTATCAGCTTTCACACAGATGATATTACTCCTACTGGAATCTGATAACTTTAATCTGGAGCCACAGCACAGTTACAGCATTCCAACAAAGGAGCCTTGTGAATGAACAGTCTGCAATTACAGGGTAATGTTTTTTATTAATTGCTTCCTCTGAAGAACCATACAATACCTCTTCTGAGTGAGGTCCATAAAACTAAAATTGGTCAGCACAGCTATCTTTTCCTTAACATGATATTGACAACCAATTCATATTGTTGCACACTGTAATAAAATCTTGCATTTACACAGGACTCTAAGACTTGGAGAAGCAGTTTCTATGCATCATTACCATTTTGTCCTCACACCTTGTACAACAAGTACCACAATTTTTTTATTGTCCCCTTTTTACAGATTAGAAAACTGAGGCAAAAAAAGTTAATTCACACACAACTCACAAGCATTAGAATGTAGGCTATGCATTATTTTCATCCAAGAGGAACCCATTCCTTATTTGATTTTGATCAGGCTGTGAAGGGCTCAGCTTTTAGACTTCTCTCTGAGGGCTCTTCCATTGCAGCTTACTGTAAATATTTTTGCTTCCTCTTGGGTATTGGTTAACAAATACTTTATTAAAAGCTTTATTGCTGAACAATCAGTAAGGATCCAGAATATATGTGTCATTTTTTATGGGAAGAGAAAAAGAATGACCTGCAATCTAAATACAGCTATAGACTTTCTTTTTTGTTAAGGTTGACCTTTAATAACTAGTACTTATTTAATTGAGGCAAATGCAGCTCTCTAAATGTTTCTCAGCTCCAAGCCTGCCAGACCTGATTGATAGCTGTTATCCTTCCAATGAGAGTGAAGGCTAAAAGCTTAACACTTTGTGGCCCATGAGTAATATTAGTTGCCCTAAAACCATGTTTAAAATTTATTGTAGATAAGATAGGTATATATCATATAGATGTATATATAGGTGTGTATACATACATGTATATATATGTATATAATAACATATGTCATATTATATTTGAGATATATCAAAAAGGAAAGAGAGAAAAAACTTCAGCGTACCATATATACATATGTAGAAAAAAATGATTATCTTTTCTGCATTATTTTCTTCTGTTTAAATTTTTGGTAGGTAACTGTGGAACATAGTTTCTTAAACTCTGACCATAAATTACATCAATAATTTAACTGAAGGAGGGAGATTTGCCCCTCCTCCCTTTGATTTGATTAAATAGTGAAAAGCAGGAGAAAATAATGAGTAAATAAGAGGAAAAAAATGTTTCATTGCTGCCTGTAATAGCAGCTCAACACATTTTGATCTGCACTTCGTAGAAAAGATAATGAAGAGAATATTAAGAAAGATGTCATCTAAATAAAATATTCAGCATAAGCCCTACTATCCCCTCATGATCTCAGATCTCAAATACTCCTATGGATCTGTGACTTGTTGATTCACAAGTTCCTGAAGATAATGCATATCCTAAAACCTTTTCTTCACCCCCTTGTGGTGCTGATGTGCATGTCTTCAGAAATGAAGTTCATAGATATCTTACCTATGTGCCCAAGTTCTTTCTCAACATTTTGTTGTTGTTTCTCAGCCCATCCACTTAATGGTATTTTTTTTCCAATTTGCATGTAAAGATAAGTTTCAACATGCATTTTTATAAGATCTTGAGTTTGATTTTTTTCTCCCTTCTTCCCTTCCTCCTTCCCCTCTACTCTCCGCAAAATAGCAAGCAATCTGGTATAGGCCATACACGTAAAATCATATTAAACATATTTCCATATTAGATATGTATTGAAAGAATCAGAACAAAAGGGAAAAACCAAGAGAAAGAAAAGAAAGTGAAAATAGTATGCTTTGATCTATATTCAGACCCCCATAGTTCTTTCTCTGGATGTGGATAGCATTTTCCATAGGAGCCTTTAGAAATTGGCTTAGATGATTACATTATTGAGAAGAGCTACATCTGTCCAAGTTGCATCACACAATGTTGCTGTTACTATGTACAATGTTCTCCTGGTTCTGCTCACTTCACTCAGCATCAATTCATGTAAGCTTTTCCAGGTTTTACTGAAATCTGTTTGCTTATCATTTCTTATAGCATATTAGTAATCCATTGCATTCTTCAACCACAGCTTGTTTAGCCATTCTGCAATTGATGGATATCCTCTCATTTTTGTAACCCTTGAGACATAGTTCCAAATTATTCTCCAGAATGGTTTGATTTAAAACTATACGAACAGTGCATTAGTGTTCCAATTTTTCCACATCTCATCCAACAACTTTTGTCATTTTCCTATTTTGTTACACCAGCTAATCAGATAGGTATGAGGTGTCACCTCAGAGTTGTTTTAATTTGCATTTCTCTAACAGAAAGTAATTTAGAACATTTTATATGAATATAGATAACTTTAATTTCTTCATCTGAAAACTACCTATTCGTATCATTTGAACATTTATCAATTGGAGAATGACTTGTATTCTTATAAATATAACTACATTCTCTATATATTTTAGAAATGAGGCCTTCATCAGAAACACTGGCTGTAAAAACTATTTCTTAACTCTCTGCTTTCCATCTAATCTTGATTGAATTAATTTTCTTTGTGTAAAAACTTTAAATTTAATGTAATCAAAATTATCTATTTCACATTTCATAATATTCTCGATTTCTTTTTTGTCATAGTCTTCCCTTCTCCAAATATCTGACAAGTAAACTATTCCTTGCTCTTCTAATTTGTTTATGGTTTCACCTTTATGTCTAAATCATATATCCACTTTTATCTTGGTATGTGATGTAAGATATTGGTCTATGCCTAGTTTCTGCCATAGTATTTTCCAGTTTTCCCAGTGGTGTTTTTTTTTTTTCTCAAATAGATAGGTCTTATCTGAGAAGCTGGAGTCTTTGGGTTTATCAAATACTAGATTACTATAGTTATCATCTGTGTCTTATGTACCTAATCTATTCCATTGATCCATCACTCTATTTCTTAGCCAGTATCAAGTAGGTTTGGTGATTGATGCTTTTAGATGCTGCCTTCTTTTATATTTCTTTTCATTGATCACCTGGATATTCTTGACCCTCTATTCTTCCAGATGACTTTTGTTATTAATTTTTCAGCTCTATAGAATTGCTTTTGATAGTTTGATTGGTATGGCATTGAATAAGTAAATTAATTTAGGTAACATTCTCATTTTTATTGTATTAGCTCAGCCTATCTATGAGTAGCTGATATCTTCGCAATTATTTAATTGAGTTCATTTGTTCGAAAAGTGTTTTGTAATTGTGTTCATAAAGTATCTGAGTTTGTTTTGGCAAGTAGACTTCCAAATATTTTATATCATCTACAATTACTTTAAATGGAATTTCTCTTTGTATCTCTTGCTGCTTGGTTTTATTGGTAATATGTAGAAATGCTAATGATTTATGTGGATTTCTTTTATATCGTGCCACTTTGCCAAAGTTTTCAATTATTTTAAGTTGTTTTTAGTTGATTTTCTAGGATTCTCTAATTAAATCATCATATCATCTGCAAAGAGTTATACCTTTATTTCCTCATTGCTTATTCTAATTCCTTCAATTTCTTTTTCTTCTCTTGTTGCTAAAGCTAACATTTCTAGTACAATATTGGATAACATTGGATAATGGAAATCTTTGTTTCACCCCTAATCTTATCAGAAATGTTTCTAGCTGATTCCCATTACATATAATGTTTGCTGATGGCTTTAGATAGATGCTACTTATCATTTTAAGGCAGACTCTGTTTATTCCTATGCTTTCTAGTGTTTTTAGTAGGAATGGGTGTGTATCTTGTCAAAAGCTTTTTCTGCATCTATTGAGATAATCATATGATTTCTCTGAGTTTTGTTATAGATATGGTCAACTATGCTAATATTTTCCCCAATACTGAACCAGCCCTGCATTGCCAATATAAACCCTACAGGTTCATAGTGCATTACCCTCATAAGTTGCTATAATATTTTTGGTAATTTTTTTGTTGTTTAAAGTTTCTGCATCAATATGCATTAGGGAAATTTCCATGATTTTCTTTCTCTGTTTTGGCTCTTCTTGGTTTAGGTATTGGCACCATATTGTATCATAAACATAATTTGTTGTAATTCTTTCTTTGCCTATTTTCCCAAGTAATTTATGTAGTATTGGAATTAATTGTTATTTAAATGCTCCATAGAATTCACTTCTAAATCAATCTGGCCCGGGAGAATTTTTTTTGTCTTAAGGACTTCATTGATGGCTTCTTCAATCTTTCTAAAATGGGCTTATTTAAATATTTTATTTCTTCTGTTAATCTGGGCAATTTATATTTTAAATATTCATCCATTTCCCTCAGATTGTCAGATTTATTGGCATAAAATTAAATAAAATAGTTCCTAATTATTCTTGTAAATTCCTCTTCATTCCTGGTGAATTTACCCTTTTCATTTTTTTTCAGAGTTTCCCCTATCTTTATTTGGAGAGGTTATTCAATAATTTCTTTAATTGCTTTGCATACTTCTCAGTCCATTCCCGACCTATTCTGTTGTACTTTCCTCCATCTGTTTTGTAGATTCATGAAATCTCAGGCACTAAAGGATCATATGGTTTGGGATAACACAACACATAACAGATGGACAAGAGTACTTTTGAAATAGTGCTGGCGACCCACTGTGACTGTAGAATATCAACACAAACACTGCCATTACTGTTAATATTTGGATGGCAAAGTCTTGTTGTAAATGCAACTTTAGGTGGTTTGAAGGGATAATCTGTTGGAAAATGAATTTTTAGGAAAAGTACTCCACCCTGATAGGGACTACCATTTGGCCTCATTATTGTAGCTTGCCAATGGAACATGTCATCTCCAACAGGACCTGCTGAACACTGAGCTGGGCATCACATGCCAGGTCATTCAACTCCTTGGGGATTCTCTTCAGAGCCACTGTATGAGACAGGTGGCAGGGGACCCTGGAGAAGGGGACCCTGGGGCAATGATGGGGATGAAGGAGAGGGACAGGGAAGGAAGGAAAAGGTGGAGGGAGGTAGGCCATAGTGATTTCTTGCCAACAGGGAGAGGAGAAAAGGGGTTAGGGGGTGTAAGGGAAGGCAGGGAGCAGCAGTGGCCTGGAAGAGAGGGGCTAATGGCAGCCAGTGGTGATGGGGCAGAGGGACCAGGAAGGGAATTGGGGAGGAAGAAGGATGGGAACACCCCTTTTCATTTTTGATACTGGTAATTTGAATTTCTTTTTTTTAAATCAAATTAATCAAAGATTTATGTATTTTATTTTTTTAAATAAAACTAATTCTTACTCTAGAAAGCTCAACAGTTTTCTTGCTTTCAATTTTATTAATCTCTCCTTTGATTTTCAGAATTTCTAATTTGATATATAATTTGGGATTTTTATTTTTTTCCTTTTTTAGATTTTTAGTTCGATGCCCATTTCATTGATCTTTTCTTTCTCTATTTTATTCATGTAAGCATTTAGAAATATAAAACTGCCTCTAAGAACTACATTGGCTACATGCCATAAGTTTTGGTATGTTATCTCATTATTGGCATTCTCTGTGATGAAATTATGGATTGTTTCTAAGAATTTTTGTTTGACCCCCTCATACTTTAGGATTGGAATATTTAATTTCCAATTAATTTTTAGACTATCTTTCCATAGCCCTTTATTACATGCAATGTTAATTGCATTCTTATCTGAAAAGGATGCATTTAATATCCCTGCCTTTCTTCATTGGATTGTAAAGTTTTCATGCTCTAATATATGGTCATTTTGTTGTTGTTGTTGTTGTTGTTTAGGTGCTATATATTGCTGATAAAAAGGTAGATTCCTTTCTATCTCCATTCCATTTTCTCCAGAGGTTTAGCACATCTAACTTTTTTTTAAGAATTCTATTCACTTTCTTAATTTTATTTTTAAATTTTCTCATTAGATTTATGTAGTTTTGAGAGGGAGAGGTTGAGGGCCCTTACCACTATCATTTTGCTCTCTTTTTCTTTGTGTAACTAACTTATCTTCTCCTCTAAGAATTTTGATGCTATACCACTTGGCACATATATGTTTACTATTAATATTACTTCATTGTCTATAGTACCTTTTAGCAAGCTATGGTTTATTTCCTTATCTCTTTCAATTAGATCTATTTTTACTTTTGCTTTGTCTGAGATCAGGATTGCTACCCCTGCTTTTGTTACTTCATCTGAAGCAAAATATATTCTGCTCCAGCCTTTTACCTTTATTCTGTGTGTATCTCTCAGTGTCAAACATGTTTCTTGTAAACAACATATTGTAGGATTTTGGTTCTTAATCCACCCTGATATTTGCTTCTGTTTTATGGGAGAGTTCATCCCATTCACGTTCACAATTGTCATTACTGTGTCTTTCTCTCTAACATATCCCCCCCCATTCATATTTTTCTTTCTTAACCTTTCTCTCTTCACCAGTGTTTTTCTTCTAACCCTCACCTCCTCCAATCAGCCCTCCCTTCTATCTTTCCCCCTCCCTTTTCTGTCTCCTTTCCCCTACTACTTCTGCCATTCCTTCTATACACCTTCTCCCTTTTCTTTCCCCTTTCTCCTCCTACTTCCCTATAGGGTAAGGTAGATTTCTATATCCAAGTGAGTGTGTGTGTTAATCTTTCTTTGAGAGTAAGGTTCAATGAAAGTAAGGTTCAAAAAATGCTCCCCCCCTTCCTTCTTTCCTTCTACTGTAACTGGTCTTTTGTGCATCTTCATGTAATTTATCCTTTTCTGCCTCCTTCTTTCCTCTTCTCTAAGTACAATCTTTTTTTACCACTTAATTATATATTTTAATCATCATATCGAAGGCAACATATACCCACACCCTCTGTCTATGTATACCCCATTGAAATGTCAAAATAAAGATACAATTTTCAAGAGCTCCAAGTATCATCTTCCCATGTAGGGATGTAAACAGGTAAACCTTATTGAATAACTTTTTATGCTTCTCTTGAGTCTTGTATTTAAAGGTCAAATTTTCTGCACAGCTCTGGATTTTTTCATGAGGAAAGTTTGTAAGTCCCCTATTTCATTGAATGTCCATTTCTTTCCCTGAATGTTTATGTTCAGTTTTGCTGGGTAGTGGACTCTTGGTTGTAATCCAAGCTTCTTTGCCTTCGGGAATACCATATCTCATGCCAACTGATCTTTTAATGCAGAAGATCCGGCATAATCCTGATTGTGGCTCCATGTTGTTTAAATTGTTTCTGTATGGCTGCTTGCAGGATTTTAACCTGGATATGATAATTCTGGTGACATATATAGATGTATATAAATACATATAGATAGATATAAATTTTCATTCTGGGGTCATTCAGGAGGCAATCAGTGGATTCTTTCAATTTCTATTTTATCCTCTGATTCTAGAATACCAGGACAGTTTTCCTTGATAATTTCTCAAAAGATAATTTCCAGGATATTTTGGTTTTTTATCATGGCTTTCAAGTAGGCCAATAAATTTTAAATTAAATTATCTCTCTTGGATCTATTTTCCAGGTCAGCTGTCTTTCCAGTGATGTATTTCACATTGTCTTCTATTTGTTCATTCTCTTGCTTTTATTTAATTTTTTCTTGTTTTCTCATAAAGTCATTAGCTTCCATTTGCTACATTCTAATTTTTAATGAATTATTTTCTTCAGCGAGTTTTGGACTTCTTTTTCCATTTGGCCAATTCTGCTTTTTAAGGCATTCTTTTCCTCCTGAGCTTTTGTAACCTCTTTTGCCATTTGACTTAGTCTGTTTTTTAGTGTTATTTTCTTCAGAATTTTTTTATGTGTGTCTCCTTTACCAAGATGTTGACTCTTTTTTCATAATTTTCTTACACCATTCTCATTTCTCTCCCTGATTTTTCCTCTGCTTCTCTTACCTGATTTTCAAAATCTTTCTTGAGTGCTTCCATGACCTGAGACCAATTCATATTTTTCTTGGAATCTTTGGATGTAGGAGCATTGACTTTGTTATCTTCTTCTGAGTGTTTTGATCTGCCTTGTCAGCAAAGTAACTTTGTATGGTCAGATTTTTTCTGTTGCCTACCTATTTTCCCAGCTTCTTTCTTTATTTTTAACCTTTTGTTAAAGTAGGGCTCTCCTTCCAAGGTGGAAGAAATACTGCCCCAAGCTTCAGAGATTTTGTGCAGCTGTTTCTAGAGATACTTCTAGAGACCTTTAAGTTTTTAATTATTACATGGCAGTGTGATCTAAGGATAGGTATCTGCTACTTTCCTGGCCTGTGCTGTGGTCTGTAAGTGAACGTAAGCAATCTTTTATGCCCTGGAGCTGTGACAAGGTTCTTTGCATCACTGTGACCACTAGCTCTGCAATCCTAGTGCTCCTCCTTGAACAAGGACTGCCACCCAGTATGGAGACCTGGATCTGAATAATGGCAAAGCAACAGAGTTCTACTTCGGTACTAGAAATATGATCTCTGTGATCTCTTTCTGACCAGATATTTGAACCCTTACTGTCTGTGGGCTGATAGCTCTAGAAGTAGCTGCTGCCACTGCTGCTGCTGACTCAGTGGCTCTCAAAGTCTGCTCCTGTTTTGTTGGGGCCAGGGCTGTGCTGGCCCAGCTTGAACTGGACTGTGTTTTACTCCCAGTCATTTTTGACACACCTTTCCTACCAGCCTTCTAGGTTGTCATTATATAAAGGTATCTGAAAGGATTTGGGGGAGAAATAAGGTGAGTCTTTGCCTTTACTCTTATTTGATTTTCAACATCCTTTCAAAATTTTTCCAAGAATTCTTTTTTATTTTTGGCTTGGGATCATTTGACATTTATCATTGAAAAGAGAGTATTTTTTTAAACTCCATTATCTTCCTCTGAATAGGAACCCAGATCTTCTCTACTCTCATTTTAGGTATCTATGGTGTTCATTCTCCTTTGTTTAATCATTTTTATTTTTTTTTTGTTTTATTTTGTTTTCAGTAACTATTAGTATATTCAAGTTCAAGTCCTGAGGTACGGGGAATCATGTCCCAGGCTTCAGGTCTTTCTTACCATTATTTTCTGAGGTCTGTCCCAGTGCCCAACATTGCAATCTCCTCTCAGGTCATAGCTAGGGCCCCCAGTCACATTGTCAAACAAATATTATTGCTCTTTGTAATCCCTTTGGTGGCTGTGAAGTATAGCTTTCAACTCTGCCCTAGAACCGAAACCAGGGACTCCGATCTTCTGCAAGTGGCAACAGGGTCCCTACCCCATTGCTATTACACTCACCAGGTATATGCTAGCTCCTTCTCCCTGCATGTCTGGGGGATATGTGTGGGCAGCACAGCTGTGCTCAGCATCAGTGTAAGGTCCTTCAATCTTCTCCTACTCAGTCTTCCAACCCCCACACTGCCTATGAGGTGAAAGTTTCTGAGATTGTGCTTGCCACCCAAACCAGCTGTATCTTGCCTCTCCTCTGGGCTTGTTGCAAGTTAATTCAGTAGAGCCTGCCTAGAGGTGTTTGCCCTTCACTTAGACAGAACCTCCACCCCTGGAGGTTGGGTCTTTGCTCAGGTATTCTCGGTTTGTCTTAGAAGGACAACTGCTTTACCCTGACATTAAAAAAAAATTCTGCTTTCCTATGTTGTCTCTGAGGCAATATTCTGCCTCTTTTTGTAGAGGAAATTTGGAGAGCCAAAAGTTTTTTGACCTTCTCTACCATCTTCCCAGAATCCTCTAGACATTATATTTCAAGTAATTTTTAAGGAAACAGCACCAATTCCTTAGATCCAGAGAGAAAAATAGAAATTGAAATAATCCATCAATCACTACCTGAAGAGATGACAAAATAAAAGCTGGCCAAATTTCAGAGCTCCTTGATTAAAAGGAGAAAAAATACTTTAAGTAGACAGAAAGAAGCAATTCAAATATCATGAAGTCAAAGTAAGGAATACACAAGATTTGTCAGTTACCATAGTAAAGGAGTAGAGGGCTGAGAATAAGATATTCTAGAAGGGAAAAGAGCTATGATTACAACCAAGAATAACCTACCTGGGGGAAAAAACTGAATATAATCCCTTAAGGGAAAAAATAAATGAGATTTAATGAAATAGAGCATGTTAAAGAATTTCTGCTGAAAAAATCAGATTTGAATAAAAAATTTGGCTTTTAAATACAAAATACAAGAGAAATATAAAAAGTTAAAAATGAAAAAGTAATCATAAGTACTTAACTCAATTGATATTGGAACATCTCCAAGGTACTGTGATAGCATGTAAGTATGAAAAATGCTACAATTTTAATCTTTACTGGTTTTCAAATTATAGTATAGGGATAATACATTCCCAAAGGGGTAATTAGACAAAGTAATACAACAGAGATGCAATGTAAAAATTTGTTAATTAAATGATATAATACATTTTGAGAAAGTTACAGAATTAAATTATTCTCTATAAGAACCATATGTATATTAATGCAAATGACTTCCAAATGTATCTAGTATGGAAATATAAGCTTTGAATATATTTTAGTAACAAATTCTGAAAATTGAAGTAAGAATTTCCATATAAAATTTCATTGATGGTTGTAAAGAAAGTGAAATTATTTTCCCATTTTTAATGTATCTCTGTTAATTTTAAAACACAGAAGAGTTCATTTTACAAGTTATACACATGATTTTTTTTAAGATTCTTACATTAGGTGCCATGATTATGTATAATAGAAACAGCAAGTGGTATATTAAAAAAATCTCTGAAATTTCAGGTTTGGAAAACCAAATTTAAGAGATTGTGCTAAACTATATAGTCTTCTTACTGGTAGATTATATTAGAATTATCTAAAAACATCTATAAGTGATTTGGAGCCAGAAAAGCACAGCCCCCTTCATAGCTGCCTTGAGAATGAAGTCTATTCCAGAATAAGCATGATGAGATATCCAGGGACCAGACAATGACATGAAACTTTTGGGACTCAAAACATACTGATTTAGTGTACATTGGGAGTGGGTTGCAGGATAAAAGGAGACTTGATGTTAGTTAATATTAATGAACATTGTTGTATTACTTTTCCTTTTATTTAATGCTATTTATTTTTATGTTTAAGTTTTCTTGGTTACCTTGATGACATATAAATCCCCCTTCTCAAATTAATCCATTGTGTGCCGCTAAAGTAGGTTGATCTGCAACCTCACTTATGTATCCTTGAAGGGTAAGGGATCCTCACTACTCCATAACTCAAAAGGGAGAATTGGGGGAACAGAGAAGATTAGGGCAGAAAATGGTTAACTGTGGAAACTGAGTAAAGCACGCTGACTCTATTTTGTGACTCAGTTCTGAAGCCAGCACAATTCCTTTAATTGTCAGTCTATCTGCCAAGACAAACCCAGGGGACTGTATCAACACATTTATTAAATGCTCTTTATCTAAATAAAGGCAGATCTAAACAACTAGAGAAATATTAATTGTGCATAGGTAGGTCAAGCCAATATGATAAAAAATGACAATTCTACATATTTTTATTCAGTGCCGAACCAATCAAACTACCAAAGAATTATTTTATGCAGCTAGAAAAATTATAATAAAATATATTTGAAAGAAAAAAAGGTCAAGAATATCAAGGGAATCAATGAAAACTGCAGTTAGGAGGACTAGAATTGTCAGATGTTAAACTATTATTACAAGGTGGTAATCATAAAAAAAACATTCTGCTATTGGCTAAGAAATGGAGTGCTGGATTGGTGGAATAGATTAAACAATATACAATAGGAAGTGACCATAATTATCTATCATTTGAAAAATGCAAAGATCCAATACTTGGGGGTAAGAAGTCAAAATTTAATGAAAAATAATGTTGGGAAAACTGCAAAGCAGTTTGGAAGAAACTAGGCATAGACAAGCATTTCACACCATATACCAAGATATATTCAAAATAGATAAATGATTTTGATATAAAGGGTGATATTACAAGTAAATTATGGAAACATGTAGTAATGTACCTGTTAAATACACAGATAAGGGAAGCATTTATTATCAATTATTATGTAATTTTGATTATGTGAATTTTTTAAAAAAAGTTTTTGCACAAACAATACTAATTCAGCCAAAATCTGAAGGAAAACAGGAAATTGAGGAAAACATTTTATAGCAAGTATCTCTGATAATGGCATTATTTTTCATATAGAAGGAAATGAGTCAAATTCATATAGGAAAAAAATGAGCCATTCCCCATTTGCTAAATGGCCAAAGGATATTAATTGGCACTTTTCAAAAGAAGAAAACAAAGCTACTAATAACCACATGAAAAACATGCTCTCAATCACTATTTATTAGATAAACACAAATCAAATCATCTATGAAGTACCACCTCAGACCTATCAGATTTACTAATATGACAGAAAAGGAAAAGGACAAATACTGAAAGGGATGGGTAGGTGAGGATCTTACACTGTGTTCTAAACACACAAAAACTTTTGTGAAGAGGATCCAACTTATCATTAGGACATACAGCTCTTGTTGTGACACAATTCAGCACAGATCATATCCAAATAGTAGCCCTGAGGGAAAGAAGGGTGGACAAATGAAAGCCACCTTACTGAATCTGGAGCTAGACACACTTTTTTCCCAGATTGTCTACTCAAAAGAGGATTGCTGTAAAGCTGGTATAGGTTTTGCAATAAAATTGAATCTAGTTACCAAGCTTGTATGCCCCAAAAGGAATGAACAACAGGCTCATGACAAGGCATTTGCCACTTGAAGGGAAGTGCAATGCCATCATCATCAGTGCATATGCTCCCACCAGAACAAACCCTGATGAGATCATAGAAAAAATTTATGAAGATCTGGAGACCCTTATCATCAATGTGCCAAAAGAATACAAGCATATAATTCTGGGTGATTTTAATTCCAGAGTAGAGACAGACTATCAGACATGATAGGGAGTTTTCAAGACAAATGGAGCCAGAAAAAGCAAGAGCAATGGTCACTTATGACTGAAGTTTTGTGTGTTTCATGACCTTCTTAACATCAACACTGACTATCACTTATGTAAACACAATAAGATTTCATGGATTCATCCCCTCAGCAAACATTGCATTTAATAGACTATGTCATTAAAAGAAGAGACAGACAGAATGTGAAAGTGACAAAGGCAATGTATGGTATGGAGTGCTAGACTGATCATAGAAATATTCTTCCCAACGTGAACATTCACATTCAAAACAACAGTGGACCCAAAGCAAGCAATAGTCAGGAGAGTCAACATCAACACATTAGAGTGATTCTACATTTGTGAACAGTTTGTTGCTGACTTGGAGGGAAGGCTGAGCCAATATAAGCTTGGCAACAGTGGAGCAGAAAAGGAGGGAGCAGCTTTTAGAGATTTGGTATACAGCAATGCAATTACTCGCCTGGGCCAGAATACTCACAAACATCAGGACTGATTTGATGAAAATGATGGGGAAGTTAAGAAGCTACTAAAAGAAAAAATGAGAACTCCACAGCATTTACCAACAGGATAATTTGTCCATATCTAATAAGACAGCCTTTAACTCCATCAAAAGTAAAAAAAAAAGGAAGATGCAGGATTCTTGGCTCAGTAGGAAAGCAGATGAAATTCAATTTTATGCTGGTTGTAACCATCCAAAGCACTTCTATGATGCCTGAAGGCTATTCATGGGCCCAAGACCTATGATGTATCTCAATTATTCAGTGCTGATGGAGCCACACTGATCATTGGTAAAGATAATCCTGGAAAGATAGGTGAAACCATCATCAACCAATTCTGCAACCATTAATCATACCTCAGGTTGAAGTCAATCCCCCACTATCCAAACCTCTCATATGGCAAAGTGCCTGGTACTGATTACATCCTAGGAAATATTTATAAGGCAGATGTTCCTCTGCTTATAAAAAAGCTAACTGGAATCTTATGGGTTATATGGCAAGAGGAGTTTATTCTTCAGGAAATCAAAGATCACTCCATTGTCCATCTTTGTAAAGGAAAAGGAAATCGATTGTCCTGTGACAAACACAGGGTGGGGCGGGGAAGGTATCCTCTCTTTTATTCTTTGCTGGTAAGATTCTTGCCAGAGTCCTCCTTAATCTGCTGATACTTGACCTGAAAGTTTGTCATCTACCTGAGAGCCAGTGTAGCTTCAGAACAGGCTGAGGAATAGTCAACATGGTGCTTGCTGACCAACAACTCCAGGAGATGCACCAGGAAAAAACAGAAGTCTCTACACAACTTTTGTAGATCTGAGTAAGGTCTTTGCACTATCAGTTGTAGGTACGTGTGGTAAATCATGGTGAAATGTGGTTGCTTGGAGAAGTTCTTCAGTATTGCATGCTAATTTTGTGATGGCATTTTTTGATAGTTTCTGGAAAAAGGGACAATTCTCTCATGCCCTCTCAGTCACCAGTGTAATAAAGCAAGGCTATGGGTTTGCTCCCATGCTTTTTACCATGACGCTTTCAGACTCCTTCAGTATGGATAAAAATGATATCAATGACATCTAGTGCACTGATAGTAAATTGTTTAATTTAAAAAGACTACAAGGAGGGAGAACTGGTGTGTAACTTTTTTGCTTCCTGAAGATTGCATATTCAATGCAGCCTCTGAGGCTGAGATGCAAGAGAGTATGGATCAATTCTCTGACAGTTGTGGCTGATTGTGGCCTGATAATTAGTACCGAGAAAACAGAAGTTCTCCATCAGCCAGCACCATATGTCATTTAAATGCCAATGTACATTTGCTAGGAAACTATTTTGCAGAGAACTCAGAAAAGCCAAGCACAAACATAGAGGTCATAAGGGATACAAGTACACTCAAGGTCTCTCTTAAGAACTTTGGTATCAATTACAAGATATGGAAAACTCTGCCCCAGGACTATCTGGCATGGCATGCCCACATCAAGGAAGGCTTTTTACTCTGTTGAGCAAATGATAATTTCAGTAGCCCAAAAGAAAAAAAATACACAAATTCAAAGTCATCTCCTTCCTAAATATTCATAGAAACTATCTGTGCCCAACCTATGGTAGAGCCTTCAGAGCTCGTATTGATTTGATCAGCCACAGTCACATTGTACATTGATTGTGACATCATAATGTCATTTTGGTCCTCTTCTATTTAATAAATACATGAATCAATGGATGGATGAATGAATGAACAAATAAATAAAGGAATGAATGAAAAAATAAGTAGATAGATAAACAGACAAACATACAAATGAATAAATAAATGAATGAATAAATAAATAAATGTCAAGTCATGACTCCAGAGGACTGATGGTGAAGAAACTGATATAAACACATCAGAAACCTCATGATAATGGTGAAGAAACCTCATGACATGGTGCTAATGGATCAGGATGAGATCAACACTGGCATTCATTTTACTCTTCACTCTGATTGCTACAGATGATGTGGAGGTTGGATAAAAAAGATATTGCTATTAATTGGATAGTGCAAATGATTGAAAAACAATCTGTGAAAATCTTGCTCTTCCCCAGCAAACCAAAGTAATCATCTTTAAAAAGAATAAGTTGCCTAACCCTATTTGGTAAGAAATGAGTTGAAATGAAGAAAAATGGCAAATATAATGGGGAAATGCTCAGTCTTCTGGGTCACTCATAAATCACGCCTTTCCTCATTTCTAAACCAAGACCTGCTATTTCTTTTCTAGGTTATTCTCACTGTTATCTCTATTTATCCTCATTGTCATTCTTTCATTTTTCTTGCTTATGAGCTTTTTAGACATGTGAAATAAGCTAATGTTATATTCTAAATCAGTAATTAGCCCACTTAATGTTTGTATTATTGTTTCAATCATTTAAAATCTGTAAGAAAATGTTTCTGAAATATGAGGAAATAGTTGTGAGATGAAAAAAGGGCAAGGAATCTCTTCCATTTCCCAAATTCAGTTTCTTTACATTACTATTCCTTTCTAATTTTTGGTAAGGGGTCATCCCTACCATTATTATTTCTGTGAAGCATCGCAGTGGGTTATGAATTAGATAGATAGTAAGTACCAGACAGCCTGACTCCAGAAAAGCAAAAAGCTTTTATGCAAAAGTTCCATTTAGTGCATAATATTAGAAGAGTCAGAAAAAAGGTACTCAGCAAGAAAAAAAAAACTATTGTATGATGTCAATGACATTTAACACTAGGAATACTTAGATCACTGTTCATATGGATAATGACTGTGAATCTCATCAATATCTCTCTGCATCCTAACATCACAATGGAGAAGAAATCTGTGGCTTAGCACTGCTTAATGGCAAGGCAACTGGTCAGAGAAAGGGACAGGACAATAGCCTTATATCTTCTTCAAACACTGAAAAATGATTGCAAACCATGGGCAGGGGAGCAGTGACTGTGATATTTGGAAGTGCAACTCAGAGGGAACTAATCAGATCTCAGATACCTTGTACAATTCAAGCACTTCATTAGATCACAAGGTCAATTGAGTTGTATTTTTGTATGAATTTAAAAATCAAACAAAAAAAAAACAAAGAAAAATGTGCCAAAACAGAACTATTGGTTTCAAGGAGGAAAGAATGAGCTCTATTCATTTTGCCCATTTATTCCCATAATCATATATAAACAACATGACAGAATGAATAAAATGTCAGCTTTGGAAAGAGACTGATGTTTAATTCTTGTTCCAGATCCTAACAGACCATGGAGATGCCACTTCAATTTTCATTTCCGCATGCAATGCTCAAAAATTGGAAGTTATAGACATATTGCTAGTCTTCATCCCTGAGGGAATTGCCACATAGCAAGTCACGTACACAGATAAAATCAGGTGTCCTAATAAAATCATTCACAAAGTGCTATGAGATTTCTCCAAATTCAAATGCTGCAAGTGATGGCATTCCCTTAATTCCCTAGGAAAAAAAAAAAACAATGGAATGATGGAACTCAAAATGTGAAGGTACAACTCAAACTCAGTCCAAATGTTTCTTTTTAAATTATATTCCCTTATTTCTGATTATATTTACTGTGTGTTACCATAGTTAGTGCCTCCTTCTGCTTTTCTCTTTGCTTTCATCTCTGCTTTTACAATAGTTCCCTTTTCAGTTTATCCTTTCAGACCATTGGGATTACACAAACACATTCAGAATTTGAAATGCAGTGCTAATAATTTACATTTTAGTGTAACTCAGGAGCACAGTTTTGCTGTAACTATCACTTAAAGAAAATGTTAGGTCTGCAGCAGGAAGGTTAAATCCAGTGGCAACAGTGTAGAGAAACATACAATTATTTGTATAGTCTTTTAGCCAATGATCAATACATGCCTGATGATAAATCAATATTGGTGTAATCTCCAAACAGTGAATTTGGAAGAACCATCTCCTGAGGATTCTTATTCTGGAATCAATATGCAGGCCTGTCTCCGTGTGGACTGATTTATGTTTTGATACCATTTGCATTCAAGGACCTCCATTTCTCTAAGTGTGGCTGAAGATGTAAGTTATCATCCATCAACACATTGCTAATATTAAAAATTATTATAATTACAAAGAACAAGCTGTTAGGATAGACATGATGATGTCTTTATTGGGATTTTACCTAGTAAAATGTTAAATGAAAGCTCTTAACTTGGAAGAGTGACTATTTCCGAGCACACACATAAAATATATTTGCTTGCTTCAAAAACATATTTATATAGTTTAAAAAAGGTTTTCTGAAGTGAAATATGTTTGCTATTGCAAATGTCAGATATCAGTAAAATGTTCTTAATGAGTTCTTTATGAGGAGTACTTGTTGAAAATTCATCATGTTTCCTGATGCCTGTCAAGTTGTAAGTCATGAATTTTACTGTGGGCTCTGTATGTGTGTGTGTGTGTGTGTGTGTGTGTGTGTGTGTGTGCATGTGTGTGTGTTTGTGCTTCCTGTGATTGTAGTCCTAACTGTTGAATATGAAACCTTTTTTCCATGTACATACTTAAGATATGTCTAAGTAATCTTCCAGTATATGTTTTTTGCTAAATTTTCAGCAGCATATGACACATTGATCACTTTGTGTCACACAGTAACATTAGGATATTCATGGTATGTGGAAGACTTATTACTCATACTACCATCTGACCAGGGTTGCAAAGAATAGCCATCAAATTGGAGGCTGTTTTCACTAGTACTTTCACTGGGGAAAGCAGCTAATTATCATATCTATGGATGAGGTTGGGAGATTAGGTCATCTTATATGATTTGATGAAAGAACAGTAGGCAGAATAAGTGTAGGTGGAAAAGCTAGGTATACCAGGATGACTGGAGAGTGATGGTATCTTGTTAGGATACCCATGGCATATGAAACCCTTAATTTGTTGCTGCCTTTTAGCTTTTAAGTAACTATTGTGGATTCAATGAGTGTCTTTGTCCAAGATTTTGATATGCTACCTGAGAAGAAATTTAAGCTGTACTGAAGATAGAACTGAGAGTTGTCTACTTTATTGTCTCAAACAGGCTTATTTCTCTCTCCCTTAATCATTGTAAGTGAGGGGGGTTTAGTGGTAAGTATCATTCTCTAATAATATCAGTATATAAATAATCAAGTAAATCCAGTGATTTCGTTGATTTAGGAATTTCCTCTAATGATACAGATGACCACCAATTCATGACTCCTGTCATCCTGTAAGACTTTTGTCTACATTTTCTCAAGAGTTCACCACCCAAAAGCCACCCAACCCATGATTTTGCTAACTTACTGATGATATCATGAGGGTATTAGTGGAGAATTATGGATGTCCCACTGCCACATGACCTGTTCACATCCTCTTCTCATTGTACAGTTCCTTGCTAATGTCCTTTACTCCTCTTCCTATTTAGAGTTCTCTTTGGGTTATGTGTTGTGGGCACCATATACCCATGCTGCATCCATTTTGCTGTCTATAACCTAACTTTAGTTATTCAGAGGCACTGGTGGTACATGCAGAAGTTTACATAGTAATTTGCAGAGGTAGTCTGCCAATTCCAATGTTCTTTACACTATGTTTTTTTTTTCCCTTGGGAAGATTGGGATAACTTGTTTAATTAAAGATAGTTGTGAGACTGATTATATATTGGTTAAAATGATCATAGGCTTACGGAACCTCAGACCTAAAAATGCTATATAATTATATGAATATACTCAAAAATATGTATATTTATACATATATTGACATATGCATTATACACACATACATATAATGATATAGTATTTTGAACGTAGTTTATATACACATATACACAGACAGACAAACATCTATGTATATTTTCTTGCACCCAGAAGATAAAATCCAGTGGCAAAATGGACAGATATAGATTGATATAGATATGGTCACACACACACACACACACACACACACACACACACACATATATAGCATACCTCCATGTGTGTGTGGATAAATTGTAAAAGTATAATATATGCATATTATATACATATTATGCATACATATATAATGTAGATAATATATAATTAATGTAGTTGATTATATTATCACAATATATACATATAAGAGAGACAGAAACAGAAAGAGAATATACTTCTAATATCATTGTGGGTTACTTACTCTGATGTCTTTTTATGAGTTAGAAATATTCCAGGTTTCTTATCTGTGTCAAAAGAGGATGGATTTTGACAGGTGCTCTCAAGGATTTAAGGGATTCAAGTATGGAAAAAGCATTAAAAAGTTTCAGGAATAGACCCAGAGACAAATATTTAAGAAGAAAAAGATGATGATAAGAATGATGATGATGATGAACAACAACTAAATTGTGGCAGTGCTTCAAGTTTTTCAAAACACATTATAATAATATCATTTGAATCTTAAAATTATCCTATGAATTTTACAATATTATCATCAGATAAGGAAATTGTTTTAAAGAGATAAGGTAACATGCCCAGGGCCATATAACTAGTAAATATCTGAGACAGGAATTCTACTGACATAGTTTTTTTTTATTATCAATTACATCTAAAAATAACATTTTTAAATATATGAGTTCCAAATTATTTCCCTCTATTTATTCCTTCCCACCTCTTTGAAATGGCAATCAATTTAATATAGATGATATATGGCAGTCATGCAAACTATCGCCATATTAGCCATCTTGCAAAAGAAAACACAAACCAAAACAAACAAAACTAGAAAAATAAAGTGAGACACCATTAGTTTTGTCAATGGAGATACATAGCATTTTTCATCATAAGTTCTTTGGGAAAGCCTTCAATCATTCTACTGCTGAAAATAGCTAAGTCATGCAAAGTTGATCATCGTGAAATATTACTAATACTGGATACAATGTTCTCCTGGTTCTGTTCACTTCATTTTTCATTTGTTTACAGGTTTTCTGAAAGCACCCTAGTCATTCTTATTGCACAATAGTATTCCATCACAATCATGTACCACAACTTATTCCACCATTCCCCTGTTAATGGGTATCCTCTCAATTTCCAATTCTTTGCCACCACAAAAAGCTGCTATAAATATATTTGTCCATATAGATCTTTTTTTAAAGATCTTCTTCTTTGATTTCTTTGGGATACAGACCCAGTACCTGTATTGCTGGGTCAAAGAGTATGCACAAATTTCTAGCCTTTTTAGGATAGTTCCAAATTGCTCTTCAGAATTGGGTCAGTTCACAACTCTACCAACAGTACAATAGTGTCTCTAGTTTTCCATGCCCCTGCAACATTTCCATTTTATTTTTTCTGTCATGTTAGATAATCTAATAGGCATAAAGTGCTTTGGGAGATTTAGTTTAATTTCTATTTATCTAATCAATAGTGATTCAGTACATTTTTACATGACTATACATAGCTTTGATTTCTTCTTCTGACAATTACCTGTTTATATATTTTGATGATTTATCAATTGGGGAATGAAAAGTATTCTTCTATATTTTACTCAGTTCTTTATATATTTGATAAATGTGGCCAAAATCAGAGGAATTAACTGTAAAAATTTTCTTAGTTTCCTGTTTTCCTTCTAATCTTGACTGTATTGGTGTGTTTTGCAATTTTTTTTTCATTTAATATAAACACATTACCCATTTAATGTCCTGTAATGCCCTCTTTCTCTTGATTGCTCATAATTTCTTTCCTTAACCATAGATTCAACAGGTTAAATTATCCATGTTCCATTAATGTCCCTTTATGTCTAATTTATCAATCCAATCTGACCTTCTCTTGTTATATGCAATGTGAAATGTTTACCTTTACCTAGTATTTTCTCTTTGACCTGGTAACTACAGAAGTTAACCATAATATTCCTGGGAGTTTTCATTTTGGTATCTCTTTCAGGAGGTTATTGCTGGATTCTTTCAATTTCTATTTTACTCTCTGGATGTAAGATATTAGGGTATTTTTCCTTGCTAATTTCTTGATATATGAAGACTAGACTTTTTCATTGATTACAGTGTTCGTGTAGTCCAATAATTTATAAACTATTTTTCAACAAGCTATTTCCAGGACAGGTATTTTCCAATGAAATATTTCAATTTTCTTCCATTTATCCCCAATTTTTTTGGCTATATTTTACTGTTTCTTGATGTTTTGTGGAGTCATTAACTTTTACTCACCCAGTTTTAATTGTTAAGGAATTATATTCTTCATTAAGATTTTGTATTTGCTTTTACTCAATTTAGTCATTTAAGTGAAATGGATAAATTTGTACAAAAATATAAATTGCCCAGATTAACAAAATAGTAAATTGAATGTTTAAATAACCCTATCTTAGAAAAAATTGAATAAGCCATCAATGATCTCCTTAAGAAAAATCCTCAGAACCAGATGGATCCACAGGTGAAGTCTATAAAACATTTAAAGAATAATCAATTCTAATACTATATAAACTCTTTCAAAAATTAAAAAAAGAAAGAGCCCTACAAATTCCTTTTTTTGGCACAAATATGGTGCTAATACATAAAGTAGGAAGAACAAAACCAAATAAAATTATACATGGATTTTATTAATGAATACTGATGAAAATGTTAATAAAATATTAATAAGTAGATCACAGCAACATATCTCAAAGATCCTAGACTATGACAACTTGGGATTTAAGCCAAAAATGTAAGGTTGTTTCAACATTAGTAAAGTTATCAGCATATTTGACCACATCAGTAACAAAAATGACCACATATATTCATCTCAATAAATGCAGAAAACTCTTTTGACACACTTATTTCTATTAAAAACAATAGAAACCATACAAATAGATGGAGGTTTCCTTAAAATCTTGTTTTGAGGGTGGAAATAAAATGGTGGCTTGAGAAGAGGGATTCACTTAAGCTCTCCCCTAAATCCCTCCAAACACCTGTAAAAATGACTCTAATCTAAAGTTCCAGAGCTACAGCACCCATGAAATAACAGAGGAAACAAGTCTTCAGCCCAAGACAGCCTGGATGGTCGCTGGGAATGGTCTATTGCACCATGCTGGGAATGGAGAATAACCCAACATGGGCAGTGCCAGGACAGAACAGGTCAGAGTAGAGCAGTGGAGCCAGTCTCAGGGCCCTGAATCACTGGCAGCTGTGGCAGTTTCCAGACTTCTTTACCCATAAATGGCAAAGACAACTGAGGAGGTCAGTGGGAAAACTGACCTGGGTGAGAGAAGTGCACAGTCTGGTCCTGGCCCCAGGGCAGTGAAAGTGGCTGCAGCTGCAGCTGTGTGGCTGCTTCTGGCTCCAGGCCCACAGACAGTGAGGGGAATCAAGCCCCCGATCAGCATGGGACTGCAGGGATCTCTTTGCTGGCACTGAGGTAAGGTTCTCTTGCTTTGCCCTGCTTTGGTCTGGGTTATGGTCCTGGTTGGTGGTTCTTGGGGAAGGAGGAGCACTGGTGTGGCAGAGCTTTATGGTGGCTATTCAGAGGGAGTCCTCCTGGTAGTTACATGGCAGAAAGGAGTGCCTGCAGTCATAGACCAGAGCACAGGCCAGGAGAGGAGTTATCGTACCACCTCAGGATAGGAGTAGCTCTGAAAACAGCAGCACAAAACCCCTGAAGCTTAGAACAAAGCAATCTCCTATTTGAAAACAGTTATACCCTGACAAAAAGCTCAAAAGTCAAGTAATTGTCTGGGAAAATGAGAAAGCAGCATAAAAGGACTCTGATGATAAAATTTTTCTTTGGTGAAAAAGGTCAAAACAAACAGCCAGAAAAAGTCAACAAAGTCAAAGATCCTACATCAAAAGCCTTCAAGAAACATATGAATTCATCTCAGGCCATGGAAGAGATTAAAAAGGATTTGGAAAATCAAGTAAGGGAAGTAGAGGAAAAATTGGGAAGAGAAATGAGAGCAATGTAAGAAAACCATGAAAAACAAGTCAATGACTTGCTAAAGGAGACCCCAAAAATGTCATCCTTGGACCTGTCCAGGACTGTGATGTGTCATCCCTGGACCAGGCATTGACCAAGCTTCAGATGCCAACTAAAGAACGGACCACTAGAAGGGGACTCTTGACCTCTTAGGGCAGGGACAACTCTATGACAAATTTCAGCAGGAAGAAGCTATGGAGAATGAGACCTTCACCCCCTAACCCAAGATTTTAAGCCCTATTCATTCGAGGGGGGAACGATAACATCAGGCTTAAGCAATCAGGCATCTGCAGGTGGCTGGTACTAAGCCTGAAGGAAACAAAACTAGCAAACAAATTTAACAGACAAAAACCCAAAAAGAAACAAAGAGACCATCATAGCCTCATTCATGGTAGAATACATGAGTCAAATGTACAATTTGGAAATCATCTTCTCCTGAATAAACTGTTACAGTATTGTCTTTCCCATATGCCATATTTTCCATAGCCTCTGGTACATCTTCCAGCTTCTGCTTTTTCCATACTTCAGTTCCCAATTTTATTCTATCAGTAGAATCAAACCCTTCCTTTCCTCTGCTAGTTATTTTTGAAGGAGGGTCAGTTTTCTAAAGGGGTATTGTTTCACAAGGAATAATATTCAATTGAACTATTCTATCATTTTTACAAAACTGTATGGGTTCTTCACCCAACGTCTGGAATGTCACAGTAAATTCTCCTTGATAACTAGAATCTATCACTCCAGCCAATGCCAATATACATATTACCTGAGCTGATAATCCTAATTTAGGTAATATCTGCCCAAAATATTTCTTAGGGTTTCTCATACATATTCCAGTAGAGATATTTCTTATCTCTTTCCTATCCAACCAGAAGTCCTCTAAACAATGTAAATCATATCCTGTCTGTGTGTTTCTTTAATCTGAGTTGGAGCTCAGCCTATTTCCTAGTCTCCCTGAAGATATGACTCACCAGGATACAGGGGTTCAAGATCTGTAGGATTTTTAGGGGCAGTCTTTGCTTCTCTATTCTGTCTGCTATTAAGCCCCTTATCTTGGTACATTTTGCATAGCTCATTAGTTGGAATACCATCTATTCTTCTAAAATCTAACCCTGCTCTCAATAGAGTAATAAACATTTCATTTCTTGTCAGTCTATTCTGATGTTAAATCCACTGGATATTCACTCTTCTCTCTCAAGGAAATTTATCTTTTCCCCAGTTTCCTAAGTCAGTGTGAAATCTTATCCAGCACCTCTGAAAGAGGGTCCCCTACTTCTGCAATTAGCAGAGTCAGAATTAGATATTTATAGCAGGGGGAGTTGTCTTGCATATTAAATTTCTATGAGAGACTCTCAAGGGAGTATCATAATATGCATCTGCATTCCTCATCATAACAGTAGTCTTCATTACCTCCTTTAACTTTATCGTACGGTCTCTAAGTGAATACCAGGGTCTATCTGCAGTAGGCCACATAGAATCAGCAGGATATTCTCTATTACAACTGCTGCAGCTAAAGCTAACAGATTGGTTAGTTACCTCTTTGCAAATGATTGTAAAGCCAATCAGTAAGTGAAAAGATCTTTCCTGCCCACTGGATAGGCTTTAGGTGGGGCCAATGAAGGGAGATCTGATTAGAGACAGGCCCAGACCTTTACGCTAATTAAGTGTGAGACCCCAGGCTGGTTAGCAAACTAGTTTGTTAGTTTGAGAGAGGCAAGAAGCTCTCAGGACACTTAAAGGGAGTTGCTAAGATCAGAGCGAATGGTATGTGCCTGAGTTCTAGTCAATCAGATGATATTCTAGTCAATCAGATGACATCCAAGGACTGTATAAAAAGAGAGAACAGAACTTGGAAATGGAAGAAACTGAGAAATGGAGAACAGAATGCAGAAGCAGCAGAAACTGAGGATTGAGTGCTGAGAGTGGAATGGAGAACAGCAAGATTCAGGAGCTGAGGATCAGCATCTAGACAGTGCAGATGGGAGAGTGCTGAACACAAGAGGGACTTTCAGAACTTTGAGTCAGAAGAAGTGTAGGAGGGAGTGCTATGCAGGGACTTTTGACTTATGAGTGATCTTCTTATAGGAGGGCCCTAGCATTGTAGGGAAGCACAAGTATAGTCTGGCTTGCTGCTATAATATTTTATTGTAATCTCCTTGCTACTATAGTGAGGTGGGCTTATTGGTTTTGGAGTGTTGTTGCCACAAGATAGAAATGGGGGCATTAGTCCTTGGGTCTGATCCTTTGGAGTCTAAATAAATGTTATACTTCCTCTGCCTTCTACTTAGAGAATTCATTATACTTTGCAATTCTGACCCATTCAGGCAGGCTCAAGGTCCTCTTAAAGGTCATGAATTTTGCCTTAATGTTACAAAAAATGGCAGAGTCAGCAGGATATGCAGACTAAAAGGAAAATATGGAGTTTTGGAGTACTGAGATAGTGGTTGGATATGTCCCAGTTCTTGGGTTGCTCTTTATACCTGTGGTGGCTATAGTTCTGTGGAGCCATAGGAGCAGCAGAGGTCTGAAAGAGAATAGGCAAGTAACAGTGATAGAAGTTGTTTCCAGGGTACCCAGAGCAGGGCTCCTGGTAGATAGCCTCTCCTTCCCCCTCCTTACCCAACTAGCACTCTGGAGGAGACAGGCAGGAGCAGTGGCTGTGGAAAGAAAACAAGCAGAGACTTGGGGGAGGAGGGACTAGCCAGAGCCAGGGCTTGAATGGATTAGCCCAGCTCTAGACTGTGCTGGAAGGGTGAATGTCCTGAGACTGTACTGTATGTAGAGCCTTAAAACAGGAGTAGAGAACTGCCTTTGTAAAAACTTGAGAGAAAAAGTAGAGAACAGCCTTCATACAGATTTGGTAGGAACATTTAGTGATGTGAGACAACAATCAGACAGTTGCCAACGTACTGACCCAACCGGAGCAGTGGACTGCCTTCGTGAGAACTTTGGAAAATTGAGACAGAAGCAGTGAGCTTCCTGTGAGCCAACTTTGCTAAGGTGAAAGCAAGAGTGGGGAGCTGCCTGTATCAGGATTCTGGTGAAAGCCAGGAGGGGCTGGCTTCTACTGGTTGACCAGGAACCCAGGAGCTTAGAATTCAGCCCTGGGGCAAGATGGAAACTTTGCAGCAAGGTGCTGAGTGTGCTTTTCCGCTGCCTTCTCCAGGAGCAGTTAGAGACCCAGGAGGGAGGGGTGGAGTTGTCTATGGTAGGTGGGGGGAAATGATATAAACCCCCAGGACTCCACCCTGTTGGCTTTATTGCCCTGCTGCCCCTCAGGGTGCTGGAGTAGTGTGGGGAGAAGGACATATCCCCAAGAGGACTTTGTTCGGACTTTTTTGTTTGTGTTGGGACTTTGCTAATTAAAGCATGCTTGTACCTGAGGGTGCCTGCAATGGCAGTGTGGGGAGAAGGACACATCCTCAAGGAGGACTTTACATGGACACTGTGTGTTGAATGAAAAAAGTGTACCTTGCTTTGACCTTTGTGGATCATGTTTGTATTGTGAACAAGTATTTTGTGAATGATACTGAATGATATGTTTTGTTATGCTGTGAATGTTGTGCTTTAGTTCCCTAATTGGATCACAATGTATAATGCCTCTATTTGTTCCAGGATCCCTGACCATTTAGATTAAATTAGATTTATATTGTGTAAAGTCAAGGATCCTGGAAAGGGGTGAAGTGTAATATTAATTAAGGTGGGACTTTTTTTTTTTTACTGTTTTCTCTTTTAGAAAGCTAAATATAGACAATGCTAAGGTAGACTTTTATGTCTATTTTGATTTATTCTTAATGTATTGTTAATGCAATGGTAACATCTTTCCAATCCATTAATAGGCCCATGTGACCTGTCTGAGTCATGTGAGTCTGAGTCACATTAATTTGAGTCATATGAGTCTGTGGTGGGAGGAGCTTGTTGAACAGGTGGAAAAGGAAAGGGTGGGGCATGAAGTTGGAGTGAGTCAGAGCTGGGAGAGAAATGGTGGGAGATGCAGCTTGGAGAGAGAGGAGGCAGGCACAGAGAGCACCAGCTAACACAAGAGAGAGAGGGAATAATTTTTCTTAAGGGAGTTGGTCTATGGGAAGGCCCTAACAGAGGGAAGGTTTGGGAATGTTGGTACTCTTTGCATTGGTAATGTGTATTGACTTCTTGGTTACTATGATGGATTTCTTTGTTGCTATGATGGATTTGTCTTTCTGGTGTTTGAATAAATGTTTTGGTTCTGTCTTCCGTGAAGAGGGTCTGTTATATTTTGTGATTTATAACTATGCTGGCACATTCATAGCAGCTGTAGCCACTGTGGATATCTCATTGGCATTATACTTGATTATCTGTATTTGTATCTCCAGTGCTTAACACAGTGCCCAACACAAAGGAAGAACTTAATAATTGTTCTATCTACCAATCTATCTTTACAAATGTAAACTAAAAAAAATCTATCCATTGTATTTTGCATATTACCCTCTATGGTTTATCTCTATCATACCACCTCATGGAGTTGTTCTGCTGACTGGTTTGAGGCATACCAGCTCCATACCAGGAAACTAAATCTCTTTCATTGGAATTGTCTTAAGAAGACTCTGAAGATTACCTTGCAGGATAAAGTACTGGACATTAAGGTCCTTTCTCAAACTAAATTGCTGAGCATTAAAACTCTGCTACAGAGAGTGCAGTTCTGATGGGCTGGCCCCATTTTTTGAAGGGCAAACACATGTTTGCCTAAAAGACTATTTTACTGAGAACACACATAAAGTGAGCACTAACATGGAGGTCAGAAAATGTTTTCCAGGACACTCTCAAGGTCTCTTTGAAGAACTTTAGAATTGATTGCATGCCATAGGAGACACTGGCACAGAACTGGCCAGCTAGGCCAATCAAAGAAGGTGCTGTGTTCTACAAGCAAAGCAGAATTGAAGTAGCTCAAAAAAATGAGATACACAAATTTAGAGAATCCATGCCAAATATTTACATGGACTATATATATCTGACCTATGGTAGAACATTCTGCCCTTGTATCAGTATGATTAGCCACTGTCAGACACACTGTAATTTGACTCTCATATACTGATATCATTTTGGCCCTCTTTGAGAACAAAAGACAACAACAATAACTATCTCATCAATAATTATCCTCCTTCATTCATGAAAGATAAAAGAATGGGGAAAAAGAATTTCAACAGAATGAACAATTATGTTATATCAAAGTTCCTTAGCACTAATTCACCTTGACTTTTTAAAATATGAGTTAGTTTAGTATCCCTCACATGGCATTTTCTATTATCTCTTCTATTAATTATAACTATCATTGTAATAATTGTTATAGTAGTTCATATTTATGTGGAAAAGAAGCTTCATAGGCAGAAATCATGCCTAGGTCATTTTATTATGTGATCTGAAAATTGAAATGTTATCTACCTCCCTTCCTATTTGGGTTTCAGTGAGGAAGATGCTTTTTGAAATGTTTATAAAAGATTATAAATCTCTAAAATTTCTTTCACCTACTCCTAGAACCAGTGGAATTATAGCTGGGAGATCTGGGGTTATATCAGGTGTTGCCATTTAATGGTTAGGTGACTTTGGTCAAGTTATTTCACCTCTCCTGACTTCAATCCCTTCTCTGTAAAATGAGGATATCAGACTGAATGACCTCCAAGGTCCCAGTCAACTCTCAAATCTATTATAATGAAAAGTGACAACATGTCAAAGGCTCTTAAAATCTACAAAATGAGGTATTGAATTTCTCATTGTTAGTAGTGGTATTACTAAAGTATCTGGAAGGACAATCACATAATAGATAGAATGTTAAGCTTAGGTCAAGATCAGGCTTCATATTTTGGCACTGGCATCTGCTAATCATGTGACTTTGAACAAGGGATTTTATGTCTATTTTCCTTTAGCAACTCCTTATGAGATAACTTGTGTACTAGTTTCATACCTGGATTGTGATTTGCATTGCTGCAGATTAACATACTACGACTTACGATCATAGACATAGTAGTGGGAATGCACATAAGAAATCATCTAGTTAAACTCCTCATTTTACAAGAGAATGAACTGAGTCTAAGAGGTCAAACTACTTACCCAAAGTCACAGTTATCAACATTGGTCAAGTCACAAATCTTTCACAGAGTCAATTATTAGTACATTAAAATATCATTCACAATTGCTCATAATAACATAAGCTGTTTAAAAACCAAAGCTTGAAAATCATAATTTTCATTATTATAGAACAGCATATATACATATATATATAGTCTATATATGTATACAAATATATGTGTGTGTCTGTGTGTGTATATTTATTTTTGGAATGAGATATTTACTTTTAATTGTAGATAATAAGCAAATTAAAAACTGAGGTAGAAATTGCTGATCATTTTGTAATGTTTATTTAATATATAGGTGGCTTCTAAAAAAAGAAATTTATCCAGAAACATTTCTAAAATGATTTAAACTTTATTAACTGTAATTATGCAATATTAAACATCTTCTGACCATATTTTTTTAGTATGTTGGTTGATTCCCTAAATTTATAACTGCTGATAACTTCATAGGATTTAAAGAGTGAAAAGTTCTTAGATACTTGTGCAAAAATGTATGTATTAAAATTTTTTCAACTCTGGTTTATATATTTCTCTGAGAAAGCTTACTAATGTGAAGTAAAATGATCTAATTCAAAATATTGCAAAGCAAACCGATTCAAAGTATTTTAAAAAATAGATTCATCCAAATGTTTTGCTACGTATGAGTGCAAAGTACTCCCAACTGCCAGCCCATGTCTGAATTTCAGGTTTATATGCAATATCTATGCACTAATATCCACAACTCACTGGCTATGAAGCAATAAGAGTTTTATCTTGCCCTTTTGTAAAAACAATTTAAGAACTGAAATATTTTTAGTTAAAATGGAATTTTAAGGAAGAGTTCTTTTTAAAAAAAATAATAAATGTAACCTGATTTTATAGCTAGTGTTTAGCTATTACACTTAATCTTTAGCAGAAAAAGTATGTTTTCCCTAGTTACAGAATGTCTACAAAGTCATTAGCATAGATTTTGTTGTTGTCTCAAAAAAACTGAGGAACATAAGCAAGTTAAAAAAGGAACATAGTGATTAAACTTCAAGAATTGTCATTACTCTAAATGTTCTGATCTCTAATAGACTCAAATATGTTTATGCAGTTTTATTCAGCCTGCACTCATCACATTTTATTCTGTTGTTTATTTTAACCTCATCAATTTAATAACTATTTACTCCTACATACATGTGATGTTCTACATTCGGGGGTCAAACATCAAACAATTAATATATATTTATTAAGTATATGTTTTGTACCCAACATTATCTTAGAAGGTAAATATAAAAGTACAATGAATGAAACTATCCAAAATTAAAAATAAAATGTTTCTGTCCTCAAGGACCTTATATTTTATTAGGGAAAGTGGCATGCACATGGAAAAGTAAATGCCAAGTAACAAAAGTAAATTTTTAAACCAGAATGAGTCTTCAAACTTTGGTGATTGAAAGAGGACTCTTGTAAAACACAGTACCTGCTCTTTTCTTGAAAAGAAGGTAGGATCTGACATGGGGTGGAGTCAGGATGTCAGAGTAAAGGAGGGATTTGCTTGAGCTCTCCCCTAAATTCTGCCAAACACCTTTAAAAAATGAATTTAAACAAATTCTAGAGCTACAGAACCCACAAAATTATAGAGTGAAACAAGTCTCCAGCCCAAGATGGCCTGGACGGTTGCTGGGAAGACTCTATCTCACTATGCAGAGAGCAGAGCACAGCTAAGCATGGGCTGCAACTGCTGTGGTATTAATGTGATCAAAGATCTTCCCTACTCATTCAATGGGTCTCAGGAGGGGCTAGCTGGGAAAGCTTGGTTATATCTTGGTTTGTAAGTAGGCCTAAAGCCTCTACTTACCAGGTGCTAAGCTTAATTGGGGGTGAAGCCCTCAGGGCCCTACATGGAGTTGCTAAGACCAGAGCCAATGGTATGTGCACTGAGTTCTAGTCAATCATTAATTCAGCCAATCAGAGACCTGAGTTCTAGCCAATCAGATGCCAGCTAGGACTACATATAAGGAGAGTCCAGAGTGTGAGAGAACCAGAATTGAAGAGCGATAGAACTGAAGAGGGGCAGAACTGAAAGGAGGCCGAATCAAGAAGCAGAAATCAAGAAGACATTGAGGCAGCAGACATCAACAGGGCATTGAAAAACAGACGTTGAGAGACCCAGCTTTGACAGAGCTACAGAAGAGAGTGCTGAGCAGAGAGTTAGGATTCCTGAGTGATTGTTTACACAAAGGCCATAGCAGGGGGGAAGGTTACAGGATGACTTGGTTGCTTGCTATAATACTGTGTTATAATTTCCTTGTTGCGACATTGAGGTGGGCTTACTGGTTTGGAATATAATTACTGCTATATCAAATTGGAGTTATTTGTCTTGGGATTTTATCCTCTGGAGTCTAAATAAATGTTATACTCCCTCTGCCCTCCAGCTAGAGAGCTTTTCATACTTCACAGTTCTGAACCATTAAGGCATGTTCATGGTCATCCTTGAGGTCATGAATCTTGCCTTACTGGTATACCTGCACAGGCCATGACAGAGCAGACCAGGCAGAGCAGGCCTCAGGGCATTGACTCACTGAGTTGTGGCAGTTTGAAGACTTCTCAACCCACAAACCCCAAAGACAACTTAGCAGGTCAATGGGAAAACTTTAATGGACCTGAGTGAGAGAAGAGAGTAGTCTGGTCCCTGCCCCAGGACAGCTGTGGTGACTGTAGCAGTTGCAGCAGAAGCTGCTTCTAGAGCTCCAGGCCCACAGAAAGTGGGGGTAAGCAAGTAGGTAATCAGACCAGGAGTGCAGAGATCTCTTTGCTAGTGCAGAGACAGGATTCTCTTGCTGTGCCCTGCTTGGATCTGGGTCACAGTCCTGGGTGGCAGTCCTGGGGTGAGTAGGAGCACTTGTGTGGCAGAGCTTGTGGTGGCTGTGGAGAGGGAGTCCTCTTAGCAGTTCCAAGGCAGAAAAGAATGCTTGAGGTCACTCACAAACCTGAGCACAGGCCAGTAGAGGAGTAAACTCCTCTCCTGGGATCATACCACCTCAGAAGAACTGAAAGGAGCCAACAAGGAGCTCAGAAAACAACAGCACAAAATCCCTGAAGCTTGGTACAGAACACTCTCCACTCTGGAAGCAGAATCATAGCTTGACAAAAAGCTCAAATGTCCATTAATTCGCTAGGAAAATGAGCACACACTGGAAAAACAAAACACCAAAAAAAATCAACCAACCAAAAAAAAAAAAAACTCAGACTATAGAATCTTACTTTGGTGACGAAGAAGATCAAAACATACAGCCAGAAGACTAGAGTCACAGATCCTACATCAAAAGCCTCCAAGAAAATTATTAATTGGTCCCATGCCATGGAAGAGCTAAAAAAAATTTTTGAAATTAAGTAAGTGAAGGAGAGGAAAAATCGGGAAGAGAAATGAGAGCAATGCAAGAAAATCATGAAAAATGAGTCAACAGCTTGCTAAAGGAACCCCCCGCCACAAATACAGAAGGAAGTAACATCTTAAAAAATAGACTAACCAAAATGGCAAAGGAGGTCCAAAAAGCCAGTAAGAGAAGAATGCCTAAAAAAAACAAAACTGGCCAAGTAGAAAAGGAGGTCCAAAAGCTCACCGAAGGAAACAATTCATTAAAAATTAGAATGGAGCAAATGGAAGTTAATGACTTTATGAGAAATCAAGAAATTATACAACAGAACCAGAAGAATGAAAAGATAGAACACAATGTGAAATATCTCATTGAAGAAAACACTGACTTTGAAAATAGATCCAGGAGCGATCATGTAAAAACTATTGGAGTGCCTGAAAGCCATGATCAAAAAAAGAACCTGGACATCATCTTTCAAAAAAAAAATTATCAAGGAAAACTGCCCTGATATTCCAGAAACAGAGGGTAGAATAGGAATGGAAAGAATCCACCCATCACTTCTTGAAAAAGATCCCAAAAAGAAAACTACAAGGGATATCATAGCCAAATTACAGAGTTCACTGGTCAACGAGTAAATATTGTAAGCAGTCAGAAAGAAACAATTTGAGTACTGTCAAAACACACTTGGCATAACACAAGATCTACCAGCTTCTGCATTAAGGGATCAAAAGGCTTGGAATATGATATTCCAGAGGTCAGAGAAGTTAGGATTAAAACCAAGAATCACCTACTCAGGAAAACTGAGTATAATATTTCAGAGGGAAATGGCTTTTCAGTTAAATAGAGGTCTTTCAAGCTTTCTTGTTGAAAAGACCAGAGCTGAATAGGAAATTTGAAATTAAAAGGGACTTACTAAAGTTGAACTGTTTATATTCCTATGTGAAAAGATAATATGTGTAACTCATGAGACCTTTTTCAGTATTAGGGTAGTTGAAGGGAATATATATATATATATATATATATATATATATATATATATATATATATATATATATGTGTGTGTGTGTGTGTGTGTGTGTGTGTGTGTGTGTGTGTGTGAGTGTGTGTGTGTGTATAAAGACAAGGCACAGAGTGAGATGAATATGAAATGACAATATCTAAAAAATGAAATTAAAGGGTGGGAGAGGAATATATTGGGAGGAGAAAAGTAGAGATAGAACGGGGTAAATTATCTCAAAAAAGAGGCAAGAAAAAGCTGTTATAGTTGAAAGGAAGAGAGGGGAGGTGAAAGGGAATGAGTGAACCTTACTCTCATTGGATTTGGCTTAAGAAGGGAATAACATGTACACACAATTGGGTATCTTATCCTACGGAAAAGTAGAGATGTAGGGGACAAGGGGGGGAGGTATGATAGAATGGAGGGCATATTGAGGGAGGGGTTAGTCAGAAGCAAACAATGTTTCTCTCTCTTTTTTAATTTTTAATCTTCAATATTCATTACCACAAGATTTTGAGTTACAAATTTTCTCCCCATCTCCATCCTCCCCCCATTCCAAATCCTTTTTGAGCTCTTCCGTGGCCTGAGACCAGTTTATGTTTTTCTTGGAGGCTTTTGATGTAGGCTCTTTACTTTTTTGTCTTCTTATAGCTGTACAATTTGATCTTCTTTGTCACCAAAATAAGATTCTATAGTCTGAGGTTTTCATGCTGTCTTCTCATTTTCCTAGCCAATTACTTAACTTTTGAACTCTTTGTCATGGTACAAGTGCTTCCAGAATGGAAAGTGCTCTGTTCCAAGCTTCAGGGGTTTTTGCCTTGCTGTTTTCACAGCTACTTCTATACACCTGTAAATTTTCAGTTCTTCTGAGGTGGTATGATCCAATGAAAGGCGTTTACTCCTCTCCTAGCCTCTGTTCTCATCTTTGAATTATCTCAGGTATGCTTTCTTGTCTTGTAACTGTCAGAAGGACTCCCTCTCCATAGCCACCACCAGCTCTGCCACAGCAGGGCAACTTCTCCTCCCAGGACCACCAACCAGGACTGCCATCCAAATCCAAGCAGAGCAAAGCAAGAAAACCTGCCTTAGTGCCAGCAAAGAGATCCCTGAACTCCTGTTCTGATCAGCCACTTGCTTCCCCCAACTATCTGTAGGCCTGGAACTCTTGAGGTAGCCATTGTTGCTGCTGCTGCTGCTTCTGCTATGGCCATCTCAGCCACCCCAGGGCTGGAACCAGCCCACATCCTTCTCTCACTGAAGTCCAACAGAGTTTTCCCACTGACCTTCTAAGTTGTCTTTGGCATTTATGTGTTGAGAAATCTGAAAAAGGCACAACTCAGTGATTCAGTGCCTTGACGCCTGCTGTGCCCAGGCTTTTGAGAGGTCTGATCTATTCCAGCATGCTGGGCTGTGCTCAGCTCCTAGCACCTTGTGATAGACCCTTACCAGCTACCATTCAGGCCATCTTGGGCTGGAGACTTGTTTCATGCTGTCATTTCCTGGGTTCCGTAGCTCTAGAAGTTGTTTAGAAACATTTTTACAGGTGTTTATAGGGATTTGGGGAAGAGGTCAAGCATGTCTCTGCCCCTACAAACACTTTTGAAAAGGGAAAGAGTGAAAGGAGAAAATTGAATAAAAAGGGACAGGATAGACTGGAGGGAAATATAGTTAGTCTTTTACAACATGACTATTATGGAAGTGTTTTGCATAATGACACATGTATAACCTACATTGAATTGCTTGCCTTCTCAAGGAGGGTGTGTGGGGAGGGAAGAAGGGAGAGAATTTGGAACTCAAAGTTTTAAAAACAAATGCTAAAAAATTGTTTTTACATGCAACTTGGCAATAAGATTTACAGGCAATGGGGTATAGAAATCTATCTTGCCCTACAAGAAAGTAAGGGGAAAGAGGATGGGGGGAGAGTGGGGTGATAGAAGGGAGGGCAGACTGAGGAAAGGGGTAATCAGAATATATGCCATCTTGAGTTTGGACAAAGAGGAGATCTGGGGAGAAAATTTGTAACTCAAAATCTTGTGAAAATGAGTATTGAAAACTAAAAAATAAATTAATTAATCAAAAAAAAAAGAAGTTAGGTATGGTATGAAGTGGAAGGGAGAAAGGAGGTCATTCCAGAATCAGGTAACAACTTGAGCAAAGATATTGAGATGGCTTTATTTCAAGGAATATTTTTACTTATTGGCATAGTCTGTAAATTATTTTTTACTTTAAAAAGCTATTAAAATATCCTATCAGTTTTTTAAAACTTATTGTTAGGGAACTGTATATTATTTTTCACCTTCATAAAGAACATTAACAGTAATCTCTTCATTCAAATAATATATTATCCCCCCTTTTAGACAATTACCATCAAGTATCAATCTTATAGAAGATTACTAGAGCAAAGGGTTATATTGTTATTTTATTTTTGCTTAATTTAAAGGTCTCTCCTGTCCATTATTAGACCCATGTGACCTGCTTAAATCACATGGAATCCTAAGTCACATGTGGTGGGAGGAGCTTTCTGAACTGGTGGAACAGGAAAGGGTGGAGCAAGAACTTGGTCAGAGTAGTTAGAGGAGTGGAAGTGAGAGGATGAAGGCAACTAGACAGCTAGGATAGTGAGTGTTTGTTTGGGGAACATTTTGGGATGGCATTGCTCCCTTCTGTGATAACGAGTATTAACTTCTTTGGTGCTGTGATAGATTCTGTTTACTGGTGTTGGGATTTGGTTTTCTGGTGTCTAGACAAATGTTTTTGTTTTGTCTTCTATATAGAGAGTCTGTTATATTTCATGATTCAGAACTACACCTACATATTCATAGTAACCATAGGTTCTGTGAATGTTTCATTGGTGATATAAGAGTATAAATAGCTTTGTTTATATCTATATCTATGTATACTTACACATTCACACACACAAATGCATATATATATATATATATACACACATACATATATTATATATATATATATACATATATATATATATATTTGAATGGTCTTTTTAAAAAGATAGGACCAACTTATAACTCTATCAGAGTCTAATTATCATTGAGTTTAGCAATGTATCCTATTTTCCTAGCTTAGTCTGTGTATAATGTTGACAATGTTTATTTTTTTTTTCCACTCTCAAAGTAAGATTTTAGTCCCATAGGATCATGCGAAAATGTGTACGTGCATATGTGTGTGTGTGTGTGTGTGTGTGTGTGTGTGTGTGTGTGTGTGAAATGGATCTTAGAGGACCTCTGCTCTAACTTCCATAGGATAAGTATGATCATGCTATTCCCATGCTCAAGAAATTCCAATGGCTCTCCATTAGTTCTATCAAACCCCATAGCTTTTGTTTGGCATGTAAAGCCCTTAAAACATTGCTAATTCCCACCACTTCTGATTTATTCTACCTTTCTGTTCCTAATGTACCCTGAAGGTTCATCACCAAAAAAAGAAGGTAATTTTCATTTTATACAATTTTTTCTTTGTGTTAATTATAAGACCTTACCTTTTCATGATGCATGATTCTTAGGAGGTCTAATTCAGGTGAAAGAGGTCCCATGTATAAAGGCATATGTAGCATATTTTTATAGTCACAAAATGGAAGGAGAATAAATAATAATTGATCACAAAATGAGTGAATAAATTGTGGTATATGAATATAATGGGATATTATTGCGTCATAAAAGCAAGATATATGAAGGATAAATTTTAGAAGTTATAAATAGAATAATACAACAATATATGTGATAACTGCCATAATATAAGAGAAAAAAATAGCTGAAAAATTTCTGAATTCTGAAGAATTTTGATGACCAAACATGATTTCAGAATTTAGACAGTGAAATTTCCCTTTTTCTCATGAGTTATGTGATAGAACATAGTTATAAAATGAGGACCACATTGCAATACATAGCCAGTGAATGTGTTTGTATTGCTTAACTTTATTTAAAAAAATGGTTTCCTTGGTGGAGAAGTGAGGAAAAATTATTGAGATGCAACAACACTATTAAAATAGAATCAATAAAATATTTTGCTTTGAAATGTTTTTATATGTAATATATATATATGTGTATATATATACATATATATATATATATATATATATATATATATGTACATATACACGTGTTTTTGTGTATGGTGAGTTCTCATTTCCAAGTGGAGTCAACTATTTATTGTTTCAAAAATAATAAAGCATATGAGTTCTTTTCAGGAGATATTGAACAAGTGAATACAAATTCCCTAAATTTTCTCCAGCCTAACGTCTACTATCTGCTTCTGGTGATTTATGTGGTGTTAAATGATATGGCAAGAAAGAATTTAGAAATATATTTTACTGATTATGATGTCCTTGGCAGGAAACAGAAGACCTTAGGGGCACAGGTGGTGTTGTCATCACTGCTGCCAATAGAAGGAAGGGCTTTGAAAAAGAGAGACAGATTTGGAAAGTGAACAGCTGGTAAAGAAGATAGTATATGGGAATGGTATTTGGATGTGGGCACTGTGACTTAAAATATGAAATGATAGGCTCTTGGCTAAGGATGGAGGGCATCTAATGAGGATGTGCAAGAATATATTTGCCTACATTCTCAGAATATTAATCAAAGAAGATTTAAACTGAAAAAGAATGAAAGAAAAAATGACTCTAAACAGCTTCTAAACTAAATACCATAGAGAGTAGCCACAGCCTAGAAAGATTATGAGTAGAAGAGCCTAGTAATTTGCACAACACAAAACTTGGGGAAGAAACTACCAATGAAACTTACAATTCCATATGTCTAGATATAAACATTTGACTGTATATTAATCTGATTAGAAAACAAGTTGAACTAGACATGCTTATACAAGATGGAAGCCATGGTCTCTTAGCTATAACCGAGACGTGGGACAATGGAAAAAATAACTCCAATACACCCCTTCAAACTATATTTATTGACAGTAACGCATTTATGAAATTATTGATATGTGTATTAACTTTACTTTTGCATACACCCATTCTCATCCTGTATGATTCACCCAAAAATCATCCATAGAGGTTGAACATAGTGTCTGGAGGCATTCTTCTAGTTTACATATTTTAGGGGTAGCAGTGGAGATGTCAGGTTGTTTATATGTTAACCCTAAAGTAAAGCACATGATGATCCCAATTCCTCTCTTTGCTTCTAAGATTCCCATTACACCAAATCTCGTCAATCATTATTGAAGAAATAGAGCAGCCTACTGGCACTTACCATCCATGTTTCCATTGCCCTTAGAATGGTTTCAAAATGATTTGATTTTGTTTCAAAATTTCTTAGAATTTTTTCCCTTCCACAGGTTTTTTCTTATTTTATGATACAATACCATTAATAATCTCTCACAAGCATTATTTTAAAGTTGTTTGGAGGAGAATGTTGTGAAAGCTCAGCGGTAGTGCTCTATGCCAACAACTTGATCCCTATAATTAAAAGCAGTAAAACGACTTAGAACAGGGAGCTCTTCTTCATGACCTTTCTGTTCTGTATAGCATTAGTAATGAGGGGTAATATTATTTTTATTTTAATTCTGGTAATATAAAATATTTAATATTAATAATTTTGGCAGTGTAATCTTGCAAAATATGTTTTTTTCTTCTTTTTATAGTATTTTTGTTTCTTCTACTTGAAACAGCTATTTTCATTTTTTCTAATTGGAGTGGTAACCCAAGGTGTTGTTTGCTTCTTGTTTTTTAAAGAGAATTGCACTACTACTTATGCATTAGGTGGTTTCCCACTAAAGTGAACATATACAATGAAAACTAAATCACAAAAGATATTCTTCATAGCTTTTTTTTAGAATTTTGATTAGAAAGAAATTTGAATTTTTTTCACATAGCTTCTCATGGTACACTAAGATGATGTAAGTAAAACAATTTTCACATTTAATTTGATGGACTATATCAAAACATTAAATAGCATGATAATCCTGTGTCTGTTGTCATAGAATGTAAAACTATGGAAGGGAAAATGATCAACAACTGGTGTAAGAGGTATCCAGTAGGAGAAAATTCAAGACAACTTGCTTTTTGCCTAATTTAAAGATCAATGTGTCCCTAAAATGATTAGAAGAATAAAATCAAACAGTTCTTGGTCATCATAGCAATGCTCTGTTGCTTACCTGGTACAGGAATATGTGATTCTTAAATCTTAGCTCTCATGTGACTCCTCTCAGAACTTGACTTTGTCCTCGCTTTTGCTTCTAATGCTAATTACTGATTCTTCTCTTACCCTATCAGTACCACAATCACTCTCCTTCTTATAGTACCTAGGAGTCCGGGGAAGCTACAATTACCACCTTCACCTAGAATGCGTCAGCTTCATTTACTTTCACAATATTGGCAGATTTTTCTTATAACCATGAAGTCCGGGCTAGGGGAAATTCTAGGCCTTGCATTCTAGGGATATACTCTATTTGATCACAAAGGATTTGTATTTGTTTAGAATTTAGACCCTCTCCAAGCCCAAAGACAGGTTCATGGCAGATTATAAAGTTAAAATTCACATATAAAATGGGACAATTAATGATAAAATTTTTAATATGAATAAGTCAAAAGAAGCAAAGAAGGGCAAAATGAATATACTGAATGTGATATAGTCTGTTGGCAAAGTTGTGTGTGTGTGTTTCTTCCTATATTTATAAATTAAATCAATCTATTATTTGCATTTCCCACTTTTTGAGAAGCAATTTTATTAGATAAATGAGGTATACTCCTGAATATATCTAAATAACTCAATCCATGAAAGCTGGCCTCTTTTGGATGAAAGATTGGTCTGATCAGCACATATCAATTCATTCTTATAATAAAAATCAGAAAAAAACATAGCTATACTATTCTATTTCCCTTCTGCATATCGTCTCTAGTTTTCTGCAGGATTAATTATTCTTGTACTCATTCTTGCTTAGTTCTGATATGTTGTTGAGAGGCAGCATGCTGCAGTGGAAGAATCCTAAATTTAGAGTAAAAAATTGAACTCTTGAGTTCAACTCCCATGACTGCTACCCACCAACGTGGTCTCAAGCAGTCATTTCTCTTCACTGGGACCTCAGTTGAGTCATCTGTCAAATGAAGCATTTGAATTTTATGACTTCCAAAGTCACTCCCAGAAAAATATTTCTCTACGGCCTTTGCTTATGTATGTACTCCAACCCAACCTCCCTCACATATAGAAATAGAACACTCCCAGGTAATGCTGCTGTAATATTTGACGTGGACTTGATTTTGATAACATCCCTTTCAAATTTCATTGATCATGGCTTCAGGTTCCTACAAAAATCTGTTATAACTTGTTTTTTCTACTATGGAGTTGTGGGATTTACACTTTTCTCATAAAATGGGTTGGGTCACAGTGCCATTTTTAAATATTCTAATAAATATCATATAGTTTAAGAATTAGCTGTTCCGTGTTGAAAGTTTTGGAAGGAATCATATGGTGCTATTTCTCTGATATCTTTGCAATTTTAACATGTTACAATATAAAAATGTAGGATAGTTCTGTTCCTTTGAATTTTCTTTTGTAATACATTGCTCCTTTGATACACAGACATTTTAATTAATGAAATTAAGAGAAAAAGGTCATTCATGTAAGAAAAGCAGCTTAAGGCATTTATGAAGACCTAGAGGAAATTGTAATTCAGATAAATGTACTCATAAAACCTTTCTGAAAACACCTCAGATCTGATGGCACTGAATAAAGGTGGGGATAGTTGCAGTGTGTTATGTTTCATCAGCTTGTTTAAACATGATTTTTCAATATTCTGAAGATTTTGGTTGAGAAACTAATAATCAAAGAACTTTTGGGTAATGTGGGCACACTGAATTTTGATTGCATTTGTCCTGATTTTTTCTTTTCTTTCTTTTTTTTGGAGGAGGGAAGGGAAGGCAATTGGGGTTAATTGACTTGCCCAAGGTCACAGAACTAATAAGTGTCATGTGTCTGAGACTGGATTTGAAATCAGGTCCTCCTGACTCCAGGATTGGTGTTCTAGTCATTGTGCGACCTAGCTCTCCCTGCCCTGAAATTTTCTACATGAGTTCAAGATGTGTCCCTGGAGATCCTAATTGAAAGTATTAGGGATTATAAGAGAAAGGAAAGATAAAATGAGAAACAAGAGATTAGAAGACTAACAAGACATACAACGCACCTGAAAAGAGATGCTTATCTCAGTTTCTAGACTACCCTTCTGTTTGAAAGAAACAGAACAGAGGAATATAAGAAGAAAAGGACAATTACATTGGGCCAAGTTGGTATCATGGCAAGCAAAGTGGGCCTTTTTGCTTTTTTTTTCTTTTGAAGTGCTTCTCAGCACTAAGGCCATCAAGTGCCTTGATTGAGTCTTGCCTTTGTTTGAATCAAGAACATTTGATTGAATCAAAAGTCCCTGATTGGAAACAGTATATATACTCTGAGGTTAGCATTTTGCTTCAGGGCTCACTCATTGGGAGAGTGTTCTTGTGATTTGGCCAGATGAGACTTTGGGTAGAAGTTAAGGAGCCCCCAGCTTTGGAAACCCAGATGTTTGAGTTTCTCTCTCTGATAACTATGGATGTATTGCTATGGTCAGACAGTTAGAAGCCAATCTGTTTATTTGTGTTATTTTCTTTGTTTATAATTTCTGTTTGTATTTATAAGTTCAGGGTGCTGACCTTTTCCCCTAAACTAAGTGAATGATATGTGTATATTTAATTTAAGTAAGATTGTTAACCCCTTAAAGTTGTTTTCCTTTAGAAAAGCAGATCAAAGAACCTGTGCTAGCAGCCATTCTGTGTGCCAGTATTATTGGCTTTACACCTCCACAGTAGCAGCAAGTGACATTGTTACAGTTGAATGAGATAACTGATTGAAGATATTCAGTATTTACAATTGCTAAGATTTAGAGTGATAGAGAGAGAGAGAGAGAGAGAGAGAGAGAGAGAGAGAGAGAGAGAGAGAGAGACAGAGAGAGACAGAGAGAGAGAGAGGAAGAAGCAGCATATCTTGCCTCTTTAAAAGCTGGCTGAGTTTGTGGCTCTTCATAAATATCTAAAGTTTGAGAGAAGTTGAAAAACAGAAAAGCCCTGAAAAGGCTCTGAAAGCTGATTGGAGGAAAGCAGAATCTTGTTGCTTAGGAAAAACATTTTACCAGATTAACTTCCATCTATAGTCTGAGACAAGAGAAACCATTCAGAAGGTTGAATGTATAATTTCACTTTCTTTTTTTCTGAGTTATTTTTTTACTTTTTTACTTATTTATTTTGTTTTCCCAGCTTGAGAGGTCTGATGCTTTTTGCTCTTTGCTATATTTAAAACTGTTGGAGTATATCTATTTGTCTGTTAGTTCATATCATTATATAAGTTATCTCTTCTTGTATTGTCCTTGCTTTGTCCCAGGACTGATTTTTTGTTAAAGTTCTCAGAATTACTCCTCAAAGCCCTAAGGAAAAAAAAACTGAGAAAGTTTTCAATTTTGTTTTTGGCATAAGAAGGCTTCTCATCACAGAAATAGCTTAACAGTTATTTCTGCTACTGCCACAGTACCCAGCTGAGGATACTGACCTGGAATACTTTAGAGCCCAGGCTTGGACTGCTGTTTCACTGAAAGAACATCAAGCTTAATACTTCACCAAAGGTCAGATGGTAACAGAAAAGTGACTTTCTCCAGTAGGAGAGTAGAGAGGCAAATATAAAAGGATATCAGGTGACACATTGAGCAGCCTATACCCTAAAATATACACCATCACCTGGACCCATAGTTTATAGTTATGAGTTGCTCTGTACATATGATCTTCTCTACTGATGTTTCAAGGCTAGTTTTCTTTAGTGTCTGCCTACTCTCCTTTGTGGACATGGTGTATATTTTTGGAAGAGTGTAAGCCAGGTTCAAAGGTGTACTTTTAGATTTTGATGATTTGTATGTTTGGTTTTTGCTTTGTAAATATTATCATTATCACTTTTGCCTTCTTGTTTAGGAAATGTTTCATGTTTAAGAGTTAATGACATCGTAAGTGGCCAATTTCTTTAAATTTAAAACACATCAGGGGATCAGGAACTACTTTGTTGGGTAGTATTAGAATAATTCCTTCAACTCCTTCCCCACTCCAACACATACCATGACTATGCTTAGGAACCTGAGACTGAACAGTATGCACATGAGACACCTCTATGTGGCTACCACTGAAAAGCCAGGCTGAGTACAGGTAAGATGAGTAATCTAATACTTGGCGCATCTGTAAACCCCTCCAATTTTTAATTGGTTTATGTCTTCATCTGAAATCTTTAAGTGATACAGATTGTTAAGTTTTGTTTTTAAGCCAATCAAAGACTCATATATTTTCTAGGGGAGATACAGCAAATTTGCATTCAATTTATCAAACTGTTTTGCCAAAATTCAGTCTTCTGCCAAGAACACCAATGTTTTGTTGCTGTTATTTGTTTGTTTGTTTTCTGAAAAAGGAAGTTGTAAGGGCAAATGAGCAAACAATAACTTACATATTTGGCTGCCTTGATCCTAAACATTGTGTGTTTTTCTGATTTGGAAAAAGAACCCTTTGGTGGGTTATTGAGTTTAATTGAACACAATTGAATCAAATACATGAAAACTAGCCTTCTCTCATCCTCTGTGGGCTAGCCAAGATGGATCCCAAATAACGGTCTTTCACTTGACATCCTATCCCAATAACAAAATACAGTGGCATAGACATTTGGCTCATGTGGATAAAAATGTCTGCTCAGCTGTCATAGTCACTTTCTCTGTTAGGTGATCCTAGGGCAATGTTTCCAAAAAGTGAAGAATGAGTTATACAAAGTGTTAGGCATATTAAGATAAACATTAAAAAAATCTGTGGTCTTTGAAGGGTCACATGATGAAACTGATCCTTTGAAATTTCAGCTTCTTCTCCTCCACCCCAAGTGACTGGCAAACACATGTAATGATGTACCATGAACAATTAGTTGATTGTGATTTTCTCAATTATAATCTTCTTTTATTTTTTCTAATTTCTCTTACTTCTTAAACTTTCTGAAATATTTGATTCAGTTGACCACACTTTTCATTTGGTTATTTTGTTCTCTAAATGAAGTTACACTGCATTCTCTTGGTGACAAACACTCTTCATGTTCATTTGCTGGATTATCATCTATATATTATGCCCTCACTGTTGCTGTATACAGTGACTGTGTCTAGGTTATCCTTCCCTCTTTGTCACTCAGTCCATTTGTTTGTCTCCCTGTCTATCTCTGTCTCTGTTTCTCTGTGTCTCACTCTTTGTCTCTATTTGCTTCTGTCTCTGTCTTTCTCTGTCTACATCACTTCCTTTCTCTGCCTTTCTCTTACTCTGTTTCTGCATCTATCTGTCTATATATTCGTTTTTTTTTCTTTTTTTAAATTTTTAATTAGATTTTTTATTTTTAGTTTACAACACTTAGTTTTATATGTTCTTGAGTTTCAAATTTTCTTCCCTTCCCTCCCTTTTCCCCCTCCCCCCATGACAGCATACAGTCCAATATAGATTTTACACAAACCTTCACATTAAACTTATTTACACAATATTCAAATTGCAAAGAAGAATTGTGACCAATAAATTGAATCATGAGAGGGAAGAAACAAAACCAAAAAAAAGGAAAAAAAGAGAGCAAATAGTTTCCCTCAATCTTCATTCAGACTCCACAGTTCTTTCTCTGGATGTAGCTAGCTTTATCCATCATGAGTCCTTTGGAGCTGTCTTTGAGCCTTGTATTGCTGCAGAAAGTTGAGTCTATCAAAGTTAGTCATTACAAAATCAATATGACTGTATTTGTGTATAATATTGTCCTGGTTCTGCTCCTGTCATTCAGCATGAGACCATGTAGTTCTTCCCAGGTTATAACGAAGTCCATATCTTCCCCATTTCTTATAGCACAATAGTATTCCATTACATTTATATGCCACAACTTGTTCAGCCATTCTCCAATCGATGGGCATCTCCTTGATTTCCAATTCTTTACCACCACAAAAAGAGCAGCTATAAATATTTTTTGTACATACACTTCCCTTTCCCACTTGTGTGATTTCTTTGGGATATAGCCATAGGAGTGGTATTGCTGGGTCACAGTGTATGCACATTTTTATAGCCCTTTGGGTGTAGTTCCAAATGGCTCTTCAAAATGACTGGATCTGTTCACAACTCCACCAACAATGTATTAATGTTCCAATTTTTCCCACATCCTCTCCAGAATTTATCATTTTCCTGTTTTGTCATGTTAGCCAATCTGACAGGAGAGATGTGGTACCTGAGTTGTTTTGATTTGTATTTCTCTAACCAATAGTGATATAGAGCATTTTTTTCATATGCCTATAGCGATCTTTAATTTATTCCTCTGAAAACTGCCTGGTCATTTCCTTTGATCATTTCTCAATTGGGGAATGACTTTTATTCCTATAAATTTGGCTCAGTTCCCTGTATATTTTAGATATGAGGCCTTTGTCAGAGATACTGTTTGTAAAGATTTTCTCCCAATTTTCTGTTTCCTTCCTAATCCTTGTTGCGTTGAATTGTTTATACAAAAACTTTTCAATTTAGCATAATCAAAGTTATCCATTTTGCATTTTAGAATGCTCTCTATCTCTTGTTAGGTCATGAATTCTTCCCTTTCCCATAAATCTGACAGGTAAACTATTCCTTGCTCTCCAGAATTGCTTATAGTATTGGTCTTTATTCTTAAATCATGTGCCTATTTTGATTTTATTTTGGTATATGGTATAAGATATTGGGCTATGCCCAGTTTCTGCCATACTATCTTCCAATTTTCCCAGCAGTTTTTGTGAAATAGTGAATTCTTAACCTAGAAGCTGGATTCTTTAGGTTTATCAAATAGTAGGTTGCTATAGTCACTGACTTCTTCATCTTGTGTACCTAAAATATTCCACTGATCTACCACTCTGCTTCTTAGCCAGTACCTGGTAGTTTTGAGGACGGCTGCTTTATAGTACATTTTGATATCTGGTGTGGCTAAGCCACCTTCCCTAGCATTTCTTTTCATTAATTCCCTGGATATTCTAGACTTTTTCTTCTTCCAAATGATTTCTTAAAATTATTTTATCCAGCTCTATAAAATATTTTTCAGTAGTTTGATTGGTATGGCACTGAATAAGTAAATTAATTTAGGTAAAATTGTCATTTTTATTATATTAACTCAGCCTAACCACAAGCAACTCGTTACTCCATTTAATTAGATCTGACTTTATTTGTGTTCATATAGGCCCTGAGTTTGTCTTGGCAGGTAGACTTTCAAATATTTTATAGAGTCTATGGTAACTTTAAATGGAATTTCTCTTTCTATCTCTTGTTATTTGGCTTTGTTAGTAATATATAGGAATGCCAAAGATTTATATGGGTTTATTTTGTATGCTGCAACTTTGCTAAATTTGTTTATTATTTCAAGTAGTTTTTTTACTAGAATCTCTAGGATTCTCTAAGGAAATCATCATATAATCTGCAAAAAGTGATAATTTAGTTTCTTCTTTGCCTATTCTAATTCCTTCCATTTCTTTTTCTTCTATTAATGCTAAAGCTAACATTTCTAGTACCAAATTGCATAATAGGCATGATAATAGACATCCTTGTTTCACCCCAGATCTTATTGGGAATACATCTAGCTTATCCCCGTTACATATAATGAATGCTGATGGTTTCAGGTAGATGCTATTCACAATTTTAAGGAAGATTACCTTTAATCCTATGCTGCAATCTTTTTGCTAATATTTTATTTTAAATTTTTGCATCCATATACATTGGTGTATAATTTACTTTCTCTGTTTTGGCTCTTCCTGGTTTAGGTATTAGTACCATATTTATGTCATAAAAAGAATTTGGTAGGACTCCTTCTTTGCCTATTTTCCCAAATACTCTATAAAGCATGGGAGTTAATTGTCATTTAAATGTTTTATAGAATTCACATGTAAAACCATCTGGCCATGGAGATTTTTACCTAGGAAGTTCATTGATGGCTTGCTCAATTTCTTTTTTTTCTGAAATGGGGTTATTTAGGTTATTTTCTACCTCTTCCACTAACCTGGGCAATTTGTATTTTTGTAAATATTCATCTATTTCCCTGAGGTTATCAGATTTATGGGCATACAATTGGGCATAATAATTCCTAATTATTGTTTTAATTTCCTCTTAATTGGAGGTGAACACACCCTTTTCATTTTTGATACTGCTAATTTGGTTTTCTTTTTTTTGTTTTTTAAATCAAATTGACCAAGGGTTTATCAATTTTATTAGTTTTTTTCATAAAACCACCTCATAGTTTTATTTATTAGTTCCATAGTTTTCTTGATTTCAGTTTTATTAATCTCTCTTTTGATTTTCAGTATTTCTAATTTGGTATCTAATAGGTGATTTTCAATTCAATTTTTTTTAGTTTTATTTCAGTTGCATGCCCATTTCACTTACCTCCTTTTTATCTATTTTATTCATGCAAGCATTTAGGGATATAAAACTTCCCCTGAGAACTGCTTTTATTGCATCCCATAAGTTTTTGTATGTTGTCTAATTATTGTCATTCTTTTGAATGAAATTATTAATTGTTTCTGTGATTTGTTCTTTGGCCCACTCATTCTTTAGGATTAGATAATTTAGTTTCCAATTAATTTTTAGTTTATCTTTCCATGGGTCCTTTACTACAAATAATTTTTATTGTGTCATGATATGAGAAGGATTCGTTGACTATTTCAGCCTTTCTGCACTGGATTTTGAGGTTTTTATGCCCTAGCACATGGTCAATTTTTGAGTATGTGCAATGTACCATTGAGAAAAAAAAAAGTATATTCCTTTTTATCTCCATTCAGTTTTCTCCAGAGATCTGTCATATCTGCCTTTTCTAAAATTCTATTCACCTCTTTAACTTCTTTCTTTTTTATTTTGAGGTTAGATTTATCAAGTTCAGAGAGGGGGAGGTTGAGGCTCTCTATTTCTTCCTGTAACTCCCTTAACTTCTCCTCTAAGAATTTGCATGCTATACCACTTGGTGCATATATGTTAAATAATGATATTGCTTCATCGTCTATGGTGCCTTTTAACAGGATATAGTGTCCTTCTTTATCTCTTTTAATTAGATCTATCTTTGCTTTTGCTTTGTCCAATATTAGAATTGCTACTCCTGCTTGTTTTACTTTAGCTGAAGCACAAAATATTCTACTCCATTCTTTTACTTTTAGCTTTTGTGTTCCTCCTTTTTCAAATGTGTTTCCTGTAAATAACATATTGTAGAATTATGGTTTTTAATCCATTCGGCTATCTGCCTCCATTTTATGGGAGAGTTCATTCCATTCACATTCACAGTTATGATTACAAACTGTGTCTTTTTCTCCATCCTGTTTCCCCACCCTGTTTATGCTTTTATTTCTCCCTCCCCAATTCTTCTCCTCAAAAGAGTTTTGCTTTTGACCACGGCCTTCCTCAGTTTGCCCTCCCTCTTGATTTCCCTCCCTTATATTACCCTTTTCCCCTTGCTACTTCTTCCCTCCCTTCTGGCCATGCCCCTTTCTTTCCCCTTTCCTCTCCTACTGCCTGTAGGACAAGTTTGATTTCTATACTTTTCAGAGTATGTTATTCTTTTCTTGAAGCAAATCTGATGAGAGTAAAGCTCATATACTACTTTTCTCCCTCCCATCTTTGCCTCTAATATAAGGTGTTTTTGTGCCTCTTCATTTGATGTAATTTATCTTTTTCTACTACCTCCTTACCTCTTCTCCCAGAACCCTCCTTATATATCTCTTAATTATATTTTTTATCATTATATCAGTTATTTTATACTGATGCCCACAGTCTATGTGTATCCCTTTCAATTGTCATAACTGTACTATTCTCAAGATTCACATATATATGCATATACACATACACACACACATATATATAATATATATATATTATTTATATATATTATATATATATATATAACATACATAAAACCATATAATTCTATATAAGGATATAAACAATTTTCCTTTATTGATTAACAAGATTTGTGTGGGTTTTCCCCCTTTTTATCTTTTATGTCTCTCTTGAGTTTTGTATTTGTATTTGAAGATCAAATTTTCTATTGAGTTCTGGCATTTTCATCAGGAAGGTTTGGAATTCCCTTACTTTGTTGAATGTGCATCTCCTTGCCTGAAAAAATTATGCTCAGTTTTGGTGGGTAGTTGTAGTCCAAGCTCCTTTGCCCTTTGGAATATCCTATTCCAATTTCTCCTGTCATTTAATGTAGAAGATGAGGGATCCTGTGTGATTCTAACTGTAGTTCCACAATGCTTGAATTGTTTCTTTTTGGCTGCTTGCAGTATTTTCTCCTTGACTTTGTAATTCTGAAATTTGGCTAGAATATTTCCTGGAGTTTTCAATTTGGGATCTCTTTCAGGGGGTGGTCAGTGGATTCTTTCAATGACTCTGGTCCTAGGACCTCTGGGCTATTATCTCTGATAATTTCTTTGAAGATACTGTCCAGGCTCCTTTTTTCATCATGACTTTCTGGTAGACCAATAATTCTTAAATTGTCTCTCCTGGATCTGTTTCCCAGGTCAGTTGTTTTTCCCATCATATATGGCACTTTTTCTTCCATTTTTTCGTTCTCCACATTTTGTTTGACTACTTCTTGCTGTCTCGTAGAGTCATTAGCTTCCACTTGCTCAATTCTAATTTTTAATGAATTGCTGACTTATTTTTCCTTTTGACTCTCCTTTTCCAATTGGTTGATTTTACCTTTCAGGGCATCATTTTCTATATTTAGATTCTGAATCTCATTAGCCATTTCACAAATTTTACTTTTTAAAGATTTGACCTCACCTGTGGTTTTTTATTCCATTTTTTCCTTTACCTCCCTAATTCGGATTTTAAAATCCTCCTTTAGCTCTTCCAGGAATGCTTTTTGGGCTTGAGACTAGTTCACATTCCCTTTTGAGGTGTCAGATGTGGGTAGAGTGTCAGTGCTGTCCTCTTCTGAATTGGTATTTTGATCTTCCCTGTCTCCATAAAAAGAGTCAATGGTCCTCAGTTTTTTCATGTTCTTCTTCATGTTGGTTACATTTTTCCTGGCTTTACAGTGGATTCTGCTTTTGGGGCTCAGGGATAATTGTCCCAGGTTTCTTGTTCTGGGAATTGTGAGCCTAGTTACTGGCCTTGTGCATTGTGGCCTTTGGTTTCCTAAGGTGTGGGGGAGGTGTCATCTGGTTTTTGGAAGTCTCTTCTTCCCCCGGGAGTGCTCTCCAGCACCAGTGGTCTCATCTGTTGCCTGTGCTGGTGTCTGCCACTTCTTCTGGCTGTGCAAAGGCACGCTGGGTTCCAGATGTTGACCCTTACTGGTTCTGCCCTACTGGGAATCAGGAATTCCCACTGTTTGGCTACTGATGCCCCACTTCGGTTTCCTCTATTCCAGCATTTTTCTGGAGGAATTCTCTGGGTCAGTGAGGGAGGGAGGGATGAGAACTGTTTACCTGGCCATTATGTCTCCCAGAAGTTCTAGAAGTCCTGTTTCAAATCTTTGGGCTGCAAGCCTCAGTAGTGGATATCCTGGGGCCACAGGGGCTGCGCTGCTGCCTCATGTGGCTTCAACAGACTCTCATCCAGTGTTGGGAGGCCTGCACGTCTCCACCTGTTTCAGGCACCCAGTTTTCTCCCAGCCTGGATTTCTGGCTGGTTTCCACAGCTGGTTCTGCTTTGGTGCTGTCTGGTGCAGCTCCATGCACTGTGCACTCTCCCAGTCTACAGATCCATCACATCGACCTTTCACACTGTCCTGGCTTGAAAATTTGCCCCAGTCAGTCTACTAGTGGCTTCTAACTCTCTCAAACCTGGTCACATTCACTTATTTAGAGATATCTGACACAACTTGTGCGAGAGCTCTGGTAAGACGTTGTTTTCAAGTGGCCATGTTGGCTCTGCCCCCCTTATTTGTATTTTTCTGTTTCTGTGACTATTTGTGTCTCTCTCTTTCTGACTCTCTGTAGCTCTCTGTGTCTCATTCTTTGTCTCTGTCTGTCTCTCTGTGTTGTCTCCTTTTTTCTGTGTATCTGTCTTTCTCTGTCTCTGTTTTTGTCTCTGTCCCTATGTCTCTGTCTCTCTCTGTGTCTCTTTCACTGTCTGCCTGTCTCTCTCTCTCTGTTTCTCTCTCCCTCTCAACAGCTCCAGGGTTTCTTTATGATTTCTAGACATATGATTCCCAGTACATGTCAAAGTGGATGTAACATGAGCATCTCAAACTTAACATGTCTGAAATTGAACTCATATTTATCCCCAAAACCTGACCCTCTGCTGAACCTCACTGTTTCTCTTGAGGATACAATTATCTCTCCTGTGTCCCAAGCATACAACTTCAGAGTTTTCTTGATTCATCACTCTCCTCTATCTCAAACATCTTTATTTGTTAAATCTTAAAGCTTCTACCTTCACCATATCTTTCAAACACAACCCTTTCCCTCTACATACATGGCTAGTACCTTAGCCTAACCCTTATTCATCTTTTGACTTCAATCTGTCCCATCTCCAACACTTATTCTTACAGGTACCAAAATGAAAATCCTGAAGCAGGGACCTGACCTCTATTACAAAAATATGGAGGTCCACTACAAACTAGAGCATCAAAAAAAATCTGTTGTCATTTAAGGTTGTTCAAAACCTGGCTCAAATCTATTTTTCCAGGTTTAGTGTACATTTTATACTCTATATTTGAATTAAACTGATCTTCTTACTCTGCGTCACATGTGTCTTTGAACATGCTGTTCCATGTGCATAAACTTCATTCTCTTCTCTCATTCACCTCTTAGAGAGCCATGGCATCTTTTAAAACTCACAACAAATAACTTGTCCTGTGTGAATTCTTCCCTTATCTCCCAGACACTAATCCCCCTTCAACACAGTCAAATTACCATGTATTTATTTTGCAAATTTATATGCTTATATGTTTCCTCCCTTCATAAAATGCAGCTCTTTCCAAACAGAGGCTGTTTCTTTTTCTTTAAAAATGTATATCCCTTGCTCCTAGAAAAGGGCTTTGTGCTTTTAGTATGTGATTAATAAATGTTTTGTGATAAATTGTTAGATTGTCAGAGAAATATGACATGGAACAGCTGTGGTTCTTTTAGTTTATTTCATTCTCCTCCTTTTTCTTTTCCTCATAAATCTTCTTGTCATGCTTGTCCTACAAGTATCCTTCTCTTCCTCCTCCTCTTTTCCCTGTTTTATCATAATGAATATAGAAATGATGGCCTTTTGTAGTGGACAGAATGCTGTGCAACGATTTAGGAGGGCCTGGCTTTGATTCCTATTTCTAACATGAACAAGCTCACTAATTTGGGTCAAATTATTTGAGCTTTCTTTTTGTTTCAGTTTCTTTATCAGTAAAATGGGGATGTCAATACCTACAATATCTCTTTCACAGGTTTGTTGCAATGCTTCAATATGGCAAGGTATAAAAAAAATCTTTACATTTAAAACAAAGAAAAAATAATGTACTATCTTTACAACTCTCAGTGAATCTTCTTGGGTACTCAGTTATCTTCTTTAAAATAAGAACATTGGGTTAGGTAGTTTCTAAAATCACTAACAGCTTTAAATCTCTGATAGTGCAATCCTTCACCATCTTTGACATCATTGCACATACACGTATGTAGATAGTGTGCAATTTATATGTATGTGTGCATGTGCACATGTGTATACATACATATGTGTATATATATACACATATATGTATGTACACATACATATATGTGTACATGTATATGTATATACATACCTATTATACATAAGTGAGCAAAGTAGGGATATTTTAAAAAATGAAAGTGTTACTCATCAAAATTAATAATGACCTAAACTGTCATGAGCCATCTTAAAGTATCAAAATTCAGGCAGTATCCCAACTTCTCAGCCCACTGACACCAAAACCAACTTATCAAGTCAGTGGGAAAATTCTATTGGACATAGGTGAGAGAAGGGTGTGGTCCAGTACCAACCCTGGGGCAGCAGAGGTGGCTGCAGGAGAGGCAGCAGCAACAGCAGCATCAGTGGTGGCTACTTCTGGAGCTCCAGGCCCACAGAGGGTGGGGAGAATCAAGTGATTGATCAGAGTGGGAGTTTAGAGATCTCTGCTGGCACTGAAGCAGGATTCTCTTGCTTTGCCCTGCTTGGATCTGGGTCACAGTCCTGGTTGTTGGTGCTGGGGTAAGGAGAAGCACTGGTGTGGCAGAGCTTGTGGTGGCTGTGGAGAGGGAGTCCTCCAGGCAGTTACAAGACAGAAAAGAGTACTTGAGATCACTCAAAGACCAGAGCACAGGCTAGGAGAGGAATCAACACCTCTCATTGGATCATACCACCTCAGAAGAACTGAAAATTTATTGATGCCTACAAGTAACTCTGAAAACAGCAGCACAAAACCCTGGAAGCTTGGGACAGAGCACAATTCACTCTAGAAGCAGAGTTCTACCTTTGCAAAGAGCTAAAATGTCATGTATTTGCTGGGAAAATGAGCAGATGGTGTAAAAAAACCTCAGACTATAGAATCTTATTTTGATGACAAAGAAGATCAAAATGTACAACCAGAAGAAGACAACAAAGTCAAAGTTCCTACATCAAAAGCCTCTAAGAAAAGTATGAATCAGTCTCAGGTCATGGAAGAGATCCAAAATTAAGAGAAGTAAAGGAAAAATTGGGAAAAGAAATGAGAGTGATGCAAGAAAATCATGAAAAACAAGCCAACAGCTTGTTAAAGGAGACCCAAAAAAAACCTTAAAAATAGACTAACTGAAACAGCAAAAGAGGTCCAAAAATCAAATGTGGAGTAGAACACATTAAAAAACATAATTGGCCAAATGGAAAAAGAGGTCAAAAAGATCACTGAAGAAAATAGTACCTTAAAAATTAGAATGGAGAAAGTGGAAGCTAGTGACGTTATGAGAAATCAAGAAATTATGAAACACAACCAAAAGAATGAAAAAAATGGAAAACAATGTGAAACATCTCATCGGAAAAACTACTGTCCTGGAAGACACATTCAGGAGAGATAATTTAAAATTTTTTGGGCTACCTGAAAGTCATGATCAAAAAGTGAACATAGACATCATCTTTCAAGAATTTATCAAGGAAAAGTTCCCTGATATTCTAGAACCAGAGGGTAAAATGGAAAACTGAGTATAATACTTCAGGGAAAAATATGGATTTTCAGTGAAATAGAGGACTTTCAAGCATTCTTGATGAAAAGACCAGAGCGGAATAGAAAATTTGACTTTCAAGTACAAGAATCAGGTGAAAAGGTAAACAGGGAAGATAAATCACAAGGTACTTACTAAAGTTCAACTGTTTATATTCCTACATTGAAAGATATTTGTAACTCATGAGACCTCTCTCAGTATTAGGGTAGTTGAAGATAATATACATATATGTAGAGAGAAAGCACAGGGTGAGTTGAATATGAAGGGATGATATCTGAAATTAAAAGTAAGAGGTGAGAGAGAAATACATTGGGAGAAAGAGAAAGGGAGAGATAGAATAGTGTTTATTATTTCACATAAAAGAGGCAAGCCATGCTATTTTAACAGAAGGGAAGAGGGGACAGGTGAAAGTGTATGAGTGAACCTTACTCTCATCAGACGTGACTTGAAGAGGAAATAACATACACGCTCAATTGGGTATCTTACCCTACAGGAAGATAGGGGGGAAGGTGATGAGGGGTGGGGTGATAGAAGGAAAGGCAGATTGGGAGAAGGGGTAGTTAAAAGTAAACACTTGAAATGGGACAGGGTTAAAGGAGAAAATAGAATAAGGGGGTATGGTATAGGATGGAGGGAAATATAGTTAGTCTTTCACAACATAACTATTATGGAAGTGTTTTGCATAGCGATACACATATAGCCTATATTGAATTGCTTACCTTATGAGGGAGCGGGTGTGGGGAGGGAACAAGGGAGATAATTTGCAACTTAAAGTCATAAAAAGAATGTTAATTTTTTTTACATGCAACTGGGAATTAAGATATACAGGCAATATGGTATAGAAATCTATCTGGCCATACAAGAAAGTAAGGGGGAAGGGGATAAAGGGGGGAGGTGATAGGAAGCAGAGCAGATTGGGGAAGTGGACAATCAGAATACATGCCATCTTGGGGTGGGGGGGAGGATAAAGATGGGGAGAAAATTTGTAACTGAAAATCTTGTGGAAATGAATGTTGAAAACTAAAAATTAAAGAGAAAGAGAAAACAAAAAGTGTATGCTTCTGACTACCTCATCCCCCAATATGTCCTCCCTTCTATCATGCTGCCCCCTCTGAAGCTTTGGAAAGTGCCCCCTCCACTCCAGGAGCAGAGCCCAACTTTAATATAAATTTCAAAGTCAAGAATTAGGCTGAAAAAAATGAGAAAAAAACAAAGAACCTGACATTAGAAAACTTGGTTGAAAAGAGAGATCTATGACACAGCATCAGTGGAGGGATTTAAATAAATTAACAACCAGTTCTCATGGAACCAAGCTGAGGCACCCTCAACACCACTAATGTGGCAGGTGCAGGCCCTGCCCTTGCTAACAATAGGTTCACCAAATTCAACCTAATATTAGGTACTGGTTCTGCTGAACTGGTGTTTACTAGCCAAATCCCACCCCTGCACAGGATGGAGATTGACTTGAAGCCCACATGGATATAATGCCAATGGTAGGACTAGTTGGCCATGACAGAAGCAACAGCAACTTAAAGAGTTCTCAAACAAGAGACAGTAAGGAAAGCTATCAACTGGTCAGAATAACATTTCAGAAGGTATCAGTGCTAACACTAGATACAGGAACAGACAATGTTTAGCAAATCCATTTCTGATATCCACTTCTGGATCAGAGTGTAGCAGGAGCCTTAAGGGGAAACTTTGTTGGAACTTCATTGCCTGTACATCTTCTGTGTTGAAGAGCAGAGAGGGATACTTTTGTCCCAAAGGGAGTGGAAGAACTGAAGGGCAATATCACTTTTGATCACGAGAGAGAAGAGGCTTTGAGGAACAGTATCAATTGATCTCCCAAAGGATCACAGGTTCATCCTGGCTAAGGATCAAACTTCAGACATGGAAAATAATTGCCATACCTACCCCCACATTACACTACTTTGGAAGAACCAGAAACTTCCAAAACCCCAGAATAAATTGCACATATAACAATGTGAAAAACCCTGAATCTTGAGATGGTAAACCTCTGTCCTCATTCTGGGAACAAAACTCAATTTTAAAATGAAGTTAAAAATCAAGAAATAGTGTGGAAAAATAACAAACAACAAAAATGGAATATAACTATTAAATGATTCTTTAATGACAAGGGAGATCTAAAAGCAAATTCAGAAGAATTTGAAAAAGAACTGAATGAAGGAAAAAAATGAATTAACAGCTTGGTAAAAGAGATACAGAAATACTGAAGAAAATAACATGTTGAAAAGCAGAATTCAAAAAATGAAAAAAGGAGCATAAAATATCACTATAGAAAATAATTGCATAAAAAATAGAATTGGGCAAGTGGAAGCTAATGACTCACAAGACATCAAGAAACAATAAAACAGAGTAAAAAGAATGAAAAAATAGAAGAAAATGTGAAATATGTCTTCGTAGAACAACTGACCTGGAAAAATACATCTATTAGATATAATTTAAGAATTATTAAACTGTCTAAAAACCAGGATCAAAAAAAGAACTAAGATGTATTTCAAGAAATTATCAAGGAAAAATGTCTCAATATCTTAGATCCAAAGGGTAAAATAGAAATCAAAAGAATCCATCAATCACCTTTTGAAAGAAATGCTAAAATAAAAACTTCTTGGAATTTTATAGCCAAATTCCAGAGCTCCCAGGTCAAACAGAAAATACTTCAAGCAGATAGGGAAAAAAAATCAAATACAATGAAGTCCCACTCACATACACATATACTATAGCAGATACTATTTTAAAGGAGCAGAGATCTTATGATATGATGTTCCAGAAGGCAAAAAATCTGGTACCACAATGATGAATTACCCAGAAAAACTCAGTACAGTCCTTCAGGGGAAAAAAGGGAAATTTAATGAAACTGAGGACTTTCAAGCATTCTTGATGGAAGGACCAGATCTGAAAAGAAAATTTCACTTTCAAATATACGATTCAGGAGAAGCATTAAAAGGTAAACATGATAGAGTAATTATAAGGGAGCCATTAACATTTAAACTACATTTCTTTATGGGAAGACAATACATTTAACTTCAAAGAACTTTATCCTTATTGGAGCAGTTACAAGGATTCTACATAGAAAGAGTTCAGGAGAGTTAGTTAATTTTATTAGCATGATTTAAAAAAGATGGATAGACAAGAGAAGGATATCCAGAAAGAAGGAGAAAGTGAGAGGAAGAATAGGGGCAATTATTCACATAAAAGTCACACACAAGGAAGAAATTTTCAGTGCATGGGAAAATAGGATGGGGCAATGTTTGACCCTAAGTCACAACTAAATTGTTTCTGAAAGGTGTGTGTGTGTGTGTGTGTGTGTGTGTGTGTGTGTGTGTGTGTGATGTGCAAGCATGCGTGGTGCATGCAAGTGCGTATTCATTGAATTGGTAATAGAAATCTATCTTACACTAAATGGAAGCAGGAAGGGAAGGGGATAAATGAATGAACAGGAACAAAAGGGAGGGCAAATAAAAGAAGGAAGTTTTAAGAAGCACAACAGACTTTTGGGGATGGACAAGAAAAGAAGTAAGGAAAAGAACAAATAGAACAAAATAGGATAGAATGAAAAGCACAGTTAGTAATCTTCATTATGAATATGAATGTTGTGAACTCACCCATAAAAAACGCACTGGAGAGCAGAATGGATCAAAAACCAAAATCCAACAATATGCTGTTTACAAGAAATAAACATGAAACAAAGAGACACACAATGCTAAAATAAGGTGCTAGAACAAAATTCATTATGTTTCAGGTGAAAAAAAATACAAGGGCAGCGATCATGATGTTAGACACACATATTAATAAAAGCAAAAAAATTAGATCTAATTAAAGAAGATAATCAGGGAAACTATATATTCCTAAAAATAATCAGAGATAATAATGTAATGTCACTACTACACATATATGAACCAATTGCTATAACATGACAAATTTCAAAGGAAAAGGTAAATGAATTACAAGAGGAAACAGGCCATAAAACTACACTAGTGGAGGACCTCAACTTTCCCCTATTGGAGGTAGATAAATCCAACTATAAAATAAATAATAATGAAGTCAAAGAGATAAATACAGTTTTAGAAAAGTTAGATATGAAAGCCCTTTAAAGAAAACTGAATGGGAATAGAAAGGAGAACACATTTTTCTCAGCTGTATAGGGTACCTTCAAAAAATGATCATGTATGAGGGTATGAAAAACCTAACAACCAATTGCAGAAAAACAGAAATATTAGGTTAACCCTTTCAGACTGAACTTCCTTAACCATTTTGACAATTTTACTTTTTAAAATTTGTTCTCATCAGTGCATTTTTTTCCCATTTTTTTTTACTTCTCTAATGTGGTTTTTAAAATCCTCCTTGAGCTCTTCCAGGAATGCTTTTTGGGCTTGAGCTCTTCCAGGAATGCTTTTTGGGCTTGAGACAAGTTCACATTCCCTTTTGAGGTTTCAGATGTGGATATAGTGTCGATGCTGTCCTCTTCTGAATTAGTACTTTGATCTTCCCTATCTTCATAATAAAAATCAATGGTCCTTGTTTTTTCTATATTGTTTCTTCATGATGGTTGTCTTTTTTCCCTGCCTTTTAAAGTGGATCTCTGCTTCTGGAGCCCTGGGGCCTCTGTCCCAAGCTTCTTGTGCCAGGAACTGGGAGCCTGCTTATTGGCTTTGTGTTCTGTGGCCTCTGGTTCTGTCAGTTAGAGCCTATATAATGCTGCCACTGACCTGGTGCTGAAATGGAACTCGCTAGTGCATGCCAATGTCAAGTCCATGTGCAGTCTTTCTGAGTTTCTCCAGGTTAAGCTGATGCTCCCTGCATGACATGTGGCAGAGGGGTGTTCTGGCTGCTGGAAGTCTCCTCTTCCCCCAGGGCTGTGCTATAGCACAGGTGGTTTCAGCCATTGTCTGTGCTGGTGTCTGCCACTTCCCCTGTCTATGTGAAGGCATGACCAGGATCCTGGTGTTGGCACTTGCTGCTTTAACCCCTCTGAAGCTCAGGAATTCTCACTGGTCTGCTGAGGTGGGGTTTGCTGATATGGCCCCCCTCCTGTACCGGTCTTCCACCACCACAAGATAGGTTGTCTCCCCAGCCTCACGAGGTTAAAAATTACTGAACTGTCACTTCTGGTTCCTCTATTCTAGGTTTTTTTTTCCTGGGGCAGTATTCTCTGGTTCAATTCAGAGTGAGGAAGGGAGGGATGAGAGCCCCTACATTTTACTCAGTCATCATGGCTCCTGGAAGTTCAAGCAATCAATTTTCATGCCTTTAGACTGTGGGCTTAAAGCCTGAGGAGTAGCTTTTGCCACAGCCACAGGCTGTGTGCTGCTGCTTCACTTAGCTATGACAAACTTCTGTCCTGGGCTGAGAGGCACTGCTGTGGGCAATTTAGCCCTGGGCCTGCTCCCACTCTGGCTCTGGTATGGTTTAGTGCTACAAGCTCTTATGCCCATCTTTCTACATTACAAAATTGCATCAGGAAGACAATTTAGCTCTATCTTAAAAAAAATCAAACTTGACATATTAGAGTAGGCCAACATATTATTTTTTTAAAAATTTTCTTTGTTTTTGAGGGGGGAAGGCAGGGGAATTAGGGTTAAGTAACTTGACCAAGCCACACAGATAGTAAGTGTCTCAAGTGTCTGAAGCCAGATTTGAACTCAGTTCCTCCTGACTTCAGGGCCAGTGCTCTACTCACTGTGCCGCCTAGATGCCCCCAGGCCAATATATTATTAAAGTGTATTAGCCATTAGACTTAGAATAGCATGGTCTAATTTTTTAAAATATATTTTCAATTACATGTAAAAACAATTTTTTAAAAGAAGTTCAGTTTCAAATTCTGTCCCTAATTCCCTTTCCTTATGCTTTCTTAAGCAGGCAAACAAACAATTTGATATAGGGTATATACGTGCAGTCATGAAAAACATTTCCATATTAATCATGTTATAAAAAAAACAAGAAAAAGAAAAAATAAAGACAGTTGAGAAACATATACTTTGTTTTGCCTTCAGATTCCATCAATTCTTTCTCTGGAGGTAGATGGTAATTTTTGTCAGAAGTACTTCAGAATTGTCTTAGGTCATGGCATTGCTGAGAATAGCTAAGTTGTCTCTCGATCTATTTTCCAAGTTATTTTTCCAATGAGATATTTCACGTTTTCTTCTATTTTTTATTCGTTTGATTTTGTTTTCTTGTTTCGTGATATCTCATGGATTCAATAGCTTCCACTTGCCCAATTATAATTTTTAAGTAATTATTTTCATCAGTGACCTTTTATACAACATTTTCTCAATTTGGCCAATTCTGCTTTTTAAGGAGTTCTTTTCATTTTATTTGTGTGCCTCTTTTACCATTTGACCTATTTTTTTGTTTTGTTTTTTTAGGTGCCATTTTCTTTAGCATTTTTGTGCATCTTTTAACAATTCTTTTTTAAATGATCTTCTTACATCCTCATTTCATTTCCTGCTTTTTTTTCTACTTCTCTTATTTGATTTTCAAAATCTTTTAAAATCTTTTCCAGGAATTTTTTTGGGGGGGCAGGGTCTCAGACCTATTAACCATTTTCTATGACTCTATGAAAATAGCAATTTTGATTTTGTTGTCTTCTTCTTAGTTTGTTGGTTTATTTCATCTTCCCTGTCACTATAATTACTTTCTCTGGTCACGTTCTTTTTTCATTTTTTTTAGGTCCCTTATTTTTCCAATCTATTTTTTGGATTTGAACTTTACTTAATGTTGGGCTCTGCTACTGGGGTGGGGGAGGGAGGGCAGTGTCCCACACTTCAGGTTTGTTTGTGCTGTTTTCAAAGGTAATTCTGGTCGTCTGTAAGTTTTCAATTTCCTATGGCAGTATGATCTAGGAAGAGGTGTGGTCATTGTTCTCCTGTCTATTCTCAGATCTGTTAATGACTATAAGCACTTTTTTCTGCTCTGGCACTATGATTAGGAGTACCTGAGGCCTCATAATGTAGTATGCTAGTGCTCTTCCTCATTCTGGGACTGTGACTCAGAACCCAATCTGGGCAATTCAGGAGAATCCTGCACCCAATGCCAGCAAAGGGTCCTCAGTAAGCTCCTTCTGTCACCCCAAAAGCCTGCAGCTGGTTTAACACAGCCTACTCAATTGCACTCTGTTTTCACCCTAGTGAAACCTACCTTTCCTGCTGACCTTTATAATTGTCTTTGACTGAAAAATTGTTGGTTTCTTTCATGGTTTCTGCCACTCCAGAATTCATTTTGAGGCATTACTTTAGGGGAATTTAGGGGCATTCAGGCAGTTTCTTTTTTTACTCCACCATCTTGGCTCCACTCCCCCAACTTCTCTCACATGCTCTAATTCTAATATTTGTACTGATTATTTAGAGCTAAATATGCTAAAAGAGGACAAAAATTATTTTGCTAACTCCACTTATATGGACATAGTTATTACAAATATCTAACTCAATTATATAAATTATGTGGAACTTTTAAACCTATATTTTGTTTTCTAAGTTAGTCAATGCAAAAGCAGATGCTCAAAAAAAAGTTGTTTTTACATGCAACTGGGAAATAAGATATACAGGCAACCGGGGCATAGAAATCTATCTTGCCCTACAAGAAAATAAGGGGAAAAGTTATGAGGGGAGTGGGATGATAGAAGGGGGACTGACTGGGGAATGGGGCAATCAAAATATATGCCATCTTGGAGTGGGGGGGAGGATAGAAATGGGGAGAAAATTTGTAACTCAAAATCTTGTGGAAATCAATGCTGAAAATTAAAAAATTATCAAATAAAAATCATTAAATCTTAAATCTAAGTTAGTCAATGCACCAAAAGGGAAGGTTCTATCATGACTACAAGTATCATTTTCTTGTTCGAAATTTCTCTGAATATAAATTAATGAATGAGGCCATTGTGTATTGGCTCAGGGAGGATCACTCTTTACAATTTAATTGTTTCCAGACTGATTGATAAAATTGGTTTCCTGAATTTGTGGAGCTAAGGAAAACTGTAAATGCATAGTAATAACATTTCATGAGATCCAGGCTGCCACTATTCAGTTTCATTCTCCCAAATACATTTTAATGCAACAATAGTAATTGTTGCTACACTACAATTATTGTGACTTTCAGCCACAGAAAGAAATAATTTCATTTTATAGAATCTGGCTTTGTCAAGAAGATATTGAGTATGAATAGATTCTTCTATTTGTATATTAATATATTTAATTCTCTCCTTTTAAGTTGGAAAACTTCATTTTCCAAATTTTTTTAGGGATGCATTGTGTGTTGCTCATTGTTCTCATATAACTGGACTTAGTGATGATATGACTTTGACTTTGCAAATTAAATTTTAGGAAAATGTGACCTGAACTGCATAATAAGCTTTACTCCCCACAGCCATGAACTTGAAGTGATGTGTCACATCATGCCTGCACAAACCCAGGAGATTCTGAGGATGACAAAGTGACTCCAACTTAACAGAACTAAAAGTTAAAGCATATGGCACCCTCAAGAGACTAATGTCCTTCTAGTTTCAATAATTCAGTTTTTATTTTTAATACCAAATAAGTAAATGATTAATTTCAAAAGAAATACTTTGGGAGAAGGTTAAAATTTTTTTAACAAAATTAAAAATAGGACAAGTAAAGAGTTCTAGAAAATATAAAACCATTTTCAATTAAGTCAAAAGTTGTTGGATTACGTCCAGCATCTCACATGTATAATGAAGAATGTTAGCACCTGTAACAAACAATGCAATATGTTCCTACCTAGGACAAAGAACATCACCTTTGTAGTATAAAAATTGAAAATAATACAGGGATTAGTTAAGATGAATGCTTTAGGGTCTGAGATATAAGGGAAATTTAGTTTTTGCTCATGATTTAGCTACTGATAGTATTATTAATATTTTGTCTGTTCCACTTTTTGTTGCTCTTGGGCAAACCCCTAGTTCTCCCAGTCTATTTATGAATATTTAGAAGTTAAGTATCCATAGGAAAACTGAGGAGATGACTCAACCTTTGTAAATGGTTTCAATGAATTTTAAGATCTTGCTTATTTCATAGAGTTTGTTCCATAATAGTGTTTCCCATTAAAATGTAATAAGCATTCTTCAAATGTAAGGTGATCTGATCCCAGGCTTGGATGATTTTTGCCAACATTCTGTGATATAATCATTCAGAAATAGAAACACTTGATTGTTGCTAAATTTGGAGGAGTCCCCATTAGATGTAAACTTTTATATAATGAAAGTCCATTTGTGGTGAAATGGAATACAATTGTTTTGGAGAATGGCAATGTACCAATTAAAATATCCTTTGAAAGGGAAATTGATACATCTCAGGACTGAAAGTATTTTGCTGAAAATGACTCTATTTAGAGAATTACATACAAGTCTGATGGCTATAGTAACTGTGACAAGGAATAGAATTAGGGAATTAAAATATACAACAAAAAATATTCTGAAAGAATGAATCGTTTCACCTTGAAATTTTTTTAAAAATGCACTCTTCATAGAAGAGGTAGGCATCACCAGTCTTGGCAGCTAATGATTCTTTTGGATCTGTTATTATTATTATTTTTTATTTTTTTTCATTTTTAGTTTATAACACTCAGTTAAAGTTTTTGAGTTCCATATTTTCTCCCCCTCTCTCTCCTCTCCCTTCCACACCCAAGATGACATGTTATCTAATATAGGTTCTACATATACCTTCACAGTAAACTTGTTTTCACAATAGTCAAGTTGTAAAGCAGAATTTTAATGAATGGAATGAACTATGAGAAAGAGGAACCAAAACTAGGGGAAAGAGAGAGAGAGAGAGAGAGAGAGAGAGAGAGAGAGAGAGAGAGAGAGAGAGAGAGAGAGAGAGAGAGGGAGAGGGAGAAGGAGAGGAAGAGAGGGAGAGGGAGAGGGAGAGGGAGAGGGAGAAGGAGAGGGAGAGGGAGAGGGAGACAGAGAGAAAGAGAGGGAGAGGGAGAGACAGAGACAGAGACAGAGAGAGACAGAGACAGAGACAGACAGAGAGAGAGAGAGAGAGAGACAGAGAGAGAGAGAGACAGAGAGACAGAGACAGAGAGAGATACAGACAGACAGACAGACAGAGACAGAGTGAGAGACAGAGAGACAGAGACACAGAGAGAGAGACAGACAGACAGAGACAGAGAGAGAGAGACAGAGAGACAGAGAGAGACAGAGGGGGAGAGAGACAGAGAGAGAGAGAGAGGGAGAGGGAGGGAGAAAAGAGAGAGAGAAGCAGGAGAGATGAGAGAGAGAAGTGAGGGAGAGGGAGGGAGAGAGGGAGTGAGAGAGAGAGAGAGAGAGAGAGAGAGAGAGAGAGAGGGAGGGAGGGAGGGAGAGACACAGAGAGAAGGAGGGAGGGAGACAGAGAGACAGAGAGAGAGAGAGAGGGAGAGGGAGAGGGAGGGAGAGTAGTTTGCTTCAATCTGCATTCAGACTCTGGATGTGGATAGCTTTTTCTATCATGAGTCTTTTGGAGCTATCTTAGAATCTTGCAGTGCTGAGAAGAGCCAAGTCTATCAAATTTAGTCAACATAGATACTGTGCATCTGTAATCATGTATAATTTTCACTGCTCTCCTCACTAAGAATCAGATCATGTAAGTATTTGCAGGTTATTATGGAATCTGTCTCTTCCTCATTTCTTATAGCACAATAGTATTCCATTACATTCATATACCACAATTTGTTTAGCTATTCCTCAATTGATTTCCAATTCTTTGCCACCACATTTGCTATATATATTTTTGTGAATACAACTCCTTTTCCCACTTGTGTGATCTCTTTGGGATACAGCCCTAGAAGTGGTATTGCTGAGTCAAAGGGTATGCACATTTTTAGAGCTGTTTGGGCATAGTTCCAAATTGCTTTCCAGAATGGTTGGATCACTTCACAACTCCACCAACAATGCAATAGAATTCCAATTTTTCCACATCTTCAGCTTTTATAATTTTCCAGTTTTGTCATGTTAGCCAATCTGACAAGAGAGATGTGGTACCTAAGAGTTGCTTGGACTTGCATTTCTCTAATCCATACTGTTTTAGAACATTTTTTTTCATTTAACTCTAGATAACTTTAATTTCTTTCTCTGAAAACTGCCTATTCATATCCTTTGACAACTTATCATTTGGGGAATGACTTGTATTCTTATAAATTTGGCTCAGTTCCCTGTATATTTTAGAGATGAGCCCTTTATCAGAGACACTGGTTGTAAAAATTCTTTCCCAATTTTATGCTTCCCTCCTAATCTTGGTTGAATTGGCTTTCTTTGTATAAAAACTTTTCAATTTAAAATAATCAAAATTCTACATTTTGCATTCTATAATGCTTTCTATTTCTTGTTTGGTCTTAAATTCTTCCCTTGTCCATAATTCTGAGAGTTAAACTATTCCTTGCTCTCCCAAATTGCTTACAATATCACCCTTTTTATTTAAATCATGAACCAGTCTGAGTTTATTTTGGTATACAGTGTAAGATTCTGGTCTATGCCCAGTTTCTGCCATTCTATTTCCAGTTTTCCCAGAAGTTTTTGTGAAATAGTGAGATCTTATCCTGGAAACTGGAGTCTTTGGGTTCATCAAAGAGTAGATGACTTTAGTCATTGACTACTGTGTCTTGTATACCTAAGCTATTCCACTGATCCACCATCTATTTCTTGGCCAGTACCAAGAAGGTTTAATGACTGCTGCTTTGTAATACAGTTTAATATCTAGTATGGCTAGGCCACCTACCCTAGCATTTCTTTACATTAATTCCCTTGATATTCTGGACCTTTTGTTCTTCCAGATGAATTTTGTTATTTTATCTAGCTCTACAAAATAATTTTTTGTAGTTTGATTGGTATGGCACTAAATAAGTAAATTAATTTAGTTAAAATTGTCATTTCTTCATATTTACTCAGCCTAACCATGAGAAACTGATACTTTTCTATGTATTTAGATCTGGCTTTATTTGTGTGAAAAGCATGTTGTAGTTGTGTTCATACAGGTCCTAGGTCCATCTTGGCAGGTAGACTCCCATATATTTTATGGTATCTAGAGTAACTTTACTTTTTAAATTTTTTTTTAGTTTTCAAGTTTCATTTCCACAAGATTTGGAGTTACAAATTTTCTCCCCACCTTTACCCTCGCCCCCCACCCCAAGGTGGCATGTATTCTGATTGCCCTTTCCCCAGTCTGCCCTCCTTTCTATCACCCCACTCCCTTCCCTTATAACATTTCTCCTTACTTTCTGGTAGGGCAAGATAGATTTATATACCACATTGCCTGTATATCTTATTTCCCAGTTGCATGTAAAAAACAATTTTTTTAACATTTGTATTTAGAAATTTGAGTTCCAAATTCTCTCCCTTCTTCCGTTCCCACTCGCCCTCCTTGAGAAAGTAAGCAATTTAATATAGGTCATATATGTGTCATTATGCAAAACACTTCCATAACAGTCATGTTGTGAAATATTAACTGTATTTCCCTCCATACTATACTTCCACCTTTATTCAGTTTTCCCCTTTGTCCTAGCCTCTTCTCAAAAGTTTTTGCTTTTGACTACTTCTTCCCCCAATCCGCCCTCCCTTCCATCACCCACTCTTCTCCCTTTCCACCCTACTTTCCTGTAGGGTAATATACCCAATTGAGTGTGTATATTATTCCCTCCTTAAGCCAAATCTGATGAGAGCATGATTCACTCATTCCCTTTCACCTATCTGCTCTTACCTTCCATTACAACCTCTTTTTCTTGCCACTTTTATGTGGGATAATTTACCCCATTCTATCTCTTCTTTCTCCATCTCTCAATATATTCCTCTCACCCATTAATTTTATTATTTTCATTATCATCCCTTCATATTCAACTCATCTTGTGCCATCTGTCTATATATATATATATATATATATATATATATATATATATATATGTATGTATGTATGTATGTATGTATGTATATGTATATTCCCTTTAAGTACCCTAATACTGAGAAAGGTCTCATGAGCTACAAATATCATCTTTCCGTGTAGGAATGTAAACAAAACAGTTCAACTTCATTAAGTGCCTTATAATTTCTCTTTCCTGTTTACCATTTCATGCTTTTCTTGATTCTTGTATTCTGACCTCAAAAACTTATTAGCTACATGACCCTGGACAGGTCACTTTACCCTGTTTACTTCAGATCATCATCTGTAAATTCAGCTGGAAAGGAAATCACAAAAGACTCTATTATCTTTACCAAGAAAATCCCAAATCGGCCATGGAGAGTCAAACATGACCGAAATGATGGAGCAATGATATGCAGGGATGTGCCTAAGTCAGCTCATATATGCTAGTAAGAATTGGTTGGTTTTTTTAGTGTGAGAATTTTGAGCATGGACATAGGCAAACACTATGAATCAAGGCTGAGTTTCTTCTTTTGTTGATTATCTAGAGCAGAGGTAAACAAACTATAGCCTAAGAGCTAAATATATCTCATTGCTTATTTTTAAAAGGCGAGAAGCTATTTTTCAAATTTTCAAATACAATGAAACTGTACTAAAATGTGAAAAAAATTCTTATCTCAAAAGAAGTATAAAACAGGCCTGCAGGCAGTTTTGGTACAAGAGTCACAGTTTTCCAAAACCGTATGTATAAAAAGTCATGGAAAAATATTGATAATAGTTTAAACTTGAAAATGTATCACACACACATTTTTTCATTTATTTTGCAAAGCTGATTGTTATTCATTTACCAGTAAACCATTGTCTAAATGGTGAAGATCCAAGTGAATTTGAGGGGACCTACATGAATGGCATGGATATGACCTCACCTAGTAACATCTATGAGAAGCATGAAACCAAAAGTAAGATGAAAACATTTGTTCACAGAAATAGAGGAGGTTATAGCATTGACATAGGATGAGGTAATTATTAATAGAAATTAGACAGAGGCTACCCTTAAGGACCTTAGACTTATTGATGAATGCAATTTTTGCATAAAAATGCTTGAAACTGTATATTGTTTCAGCAGGGAAAATACCTACTGTATTCCTAGAATAATAAAATTAATAACCTCATAAAAGACACCAGAAACTCTTAATATTTATAAACTAATGGAAGATTTATCCATAATTTAAAAACCCAGAATATCATTGAGAATTCAACAAATCATATGGTAACCAGAGCATCACAAAGAAAAACAAAAAAAAATTAAAAAGTAGTTATTACTCTCAATCACCTGTGCATAACTGGATTAGAAATAAAAGATTTTAAAAAAATAGATGTCATCATGCCAAATGCTCATAAATTCCTACAGAAATAGAGATGCAATGGAAGAAATCAACAGCAAAGGGGACTAGAATAAGGTGTATTTCATCACTTCCATCATACTTGCTTGCTGGAATGTTTTCTAGCAATGCTCACAGTAAGCTGATAGGAGATGAGCTTACATCTCAATGCTTTTATTCAGTTACTAAAACAATGACTGCATCCTTTGCTATTCTTTCAGGTCCAACTCTTTGTGAGCCCATTTGTGGTTTTCTTGGCAAAGATACTGGAGTGGTTTGACATTTCCTTCTCTAGCTCATTTTGCAGAGGAGGAACTGAGGCAAGCAAGGTTAAGTGACTTGCCCAGGGTCACATAGCTAGTAAATGTCTAAGGCCAGATTTGAACTCAGAAAGATGAATCTTCCTGACACCATGCCCTGCACTCTACCCACTGCACCCCACAGCTGTCAAATGATGTCATCCAACTGTGCATTAATCAGCTGAATATTAAGTGTAAAAGAAAAATAGTAGGATCTCATTTGTAATTAGACCAATCGATCTAAGGTCCATCAAATATGAGAAGAATGCAAAAAGAATAGCAATGATAGTACCAAGAACTTACATGATTATTTAAAGGTTTCAAAATATTAAATAAAATTAAATCATCTACATTTCACAATAAACTCGTGAGGTAGGTATTCGATTATTATAATGCCTTGTTCACCTATATCAAAACTGAGGTTGAAATAAATTAAGCAACTTCCCAATGTTCACGTAACTAGTGAATATCATAGGATATAATGTCTGACTCTGAAGTCAGCTGACCTAGATTCATATCTCTCTTTGTATAAACTTTACATTTATTAATCCATGAATATGTCATCACCCCAGGAAAATATATTCCTTGAGGTAAACATTATCCTATTTTTTCTTTGTATTCCCATTATTTCATAGTTATCTCACACATGACTCACACATTATAAACGCTTGGAATCTTGTTCTATGACTTCCTATCACTAATTTTTGGTGTCACCTGTCAATCTTATAGGTCTCTGTTCTGTTTTTCTCTAAAATGAGTATGTTGGATTAGATGTTCTCTCCAATCCTTTACATATCTCTATCTTATGATCCTCAGTTAGTTTCTTCCAAGAACTTTTTCCACCCTTCACTTCCCTCAAGACACTATGACATTCAAGAATACCTTATTTTAGAATTTCATCAATGGTTTCTGTAATACACATTCTTGTACTTCAATTGTACCATGTCTCAAGACTGTTAATAAATTAATATATGTATGTACATATTTAGATATGTACATATATATACACATGCATATATGTTATCAATTTCTTTAAGTTCAAATTGAATGGAGAAAAAAACAAAGGATATGAAGATGTTTGTAGTTTTCAAGTATTTACTTCATCTTTGTTAAGTATCATCATATTAATTTCCAGCTATATTAAGCAGTTAACAGGACTGAAAAGGAGTTATCTGGAATTGACTTAGAGTCTTCTTCAACTCCTCCATATCCCCTCAAATTCATATACATTCAGTTTTCTGTTTTGGTCAATTGCTCCTCCACAACATCTCACTCATTCTATAATCATCTCCCTACTTACTCTGCCAGTTCTAAATTCATGCCATCATCATCATTTGCCTAGATTATTTCAATACTTCTTCCTACTGTAACTGGTCTCCCTACCTCAAGTTTTCCCTTTCCAAACTGTGCCACACATAGCTTTCCAAAGTGATAGTACCAAAACAGAAGTGGGACCGTATGATCTCGCAACTCAGTGAATTTTAGTGGTTTCCTATTACCTTTATGATCAAATGTGTACCACTCTGCTTGATATTTAAAGCCATTTACAATCTGACCCCAATTTATCTTTAGATTCTGTTACTCATTGTATGGGCCAAAACTATTAGCCAACTTCTTGTTCTTCATACACAACACCTCATCTCCCATCTCCAATCTTTTGCACTGTGTCCCCTATGGCTTAAATGGATTTCCTTCTTATCTCCACATTTTAGAATCCATAGATTACTCCAGAATTCAGTTGAAGCACCACATTCCATGTGAAAATATTTTATAGTCCTAGTTACTACCGAATCCCCCAAATTAACTTGTTTATATTATTTTTTGTAAATTTTATTTAACTATACACTTAAGCATGAAAATTATATTTTCATACATAAAGAAAACAAGACAATAAATCCATATACAAAAGTATGAATCTCAATTTCATAGCACTTAAGTGTTTTATTTTTACATTTGGCCTCTCTTTTTTTCCATTTAATAGTATTTTTCCCATTATATGTAAAGATAGTTTTCAACATTCACTTTTATAAGATTTTGAGTTCCATTTTTTTTCCTCTTTCCCTTCCCTCCCTTCTCTCCAAGATGGCAAGCAATCTGCTATAGGCTGTACATGTAAAATCACATTAAACATATTTCCACATTAGTCATCTTGTAAAAGAAGAATCAGAACAAAAGGGAAAAAATGAGAAAGAAAATGAATATAATAAAATTTACATGTTCCTTTCGAAATTATCTTGCTTTTCTATGGATCCTGATCTATCATGTGCATTAAACAAAAATAAAAATAAAACTCTCCTCTCTTATCTTATATTAACTGAGAGTAAGAAGAGAGGGAAAAATACTAGTAATCAGTCTCATCAAATAAGAATAAGTTATACACTGCCCAAATACAAAAATGTATCTGTGCCTTGCATCTATCATCCCTCTGTCAATAGCATATTTCATCACAATTCCTCTGGAGACATGATGGGACACTGATTCGACAGGAATTCTTACATCTTTCAAGTTATTTTTTCTATACAATCTTATTGTACATTTAAAATTGTTCTACTGATTCAACTCACTTCCTTTTCCTTCAATTCTCATTACCTATTTTTCTTGGAAAAATTTTTATTATTTCTTGTAGCACAATAATATGCCATTAAATTCATATGCAATTTTTTTGGCCTTTCCACAATTATGTAAATGTAATTTAAGTTAGTGTTACTGAACTCAAATAGATAGAGGGGATACTAAACCATACATAAGCATCCCTGGGGACAACACATTGACTTAGAAAATCACACATTAATATTGTTTATATTTTATTGTATTTTATTCATTTTGTTAATAATACTCAATTACATTTTTCTCTGATTTGAGCCATAATCAAGAGTGTAACGCTCTGCCCTAGATCTAAATTTAGTCATCCTCTTAGATTTTAGTCCTCTCCCCTCCCATTCCCTCCTTTCTCTTTCCTTCCTATAACTTCCTCTCCCTCCTCTGCTCTTCTCTCTTCTTTCCTCTTAACTTATCTTTTCGTAAGACTTTCTATTCTTTAGTAAAACACAGTGCATAGAGTGAAACATCACCTTATAGGTAGAAAGGCTTATGTTTCATTTCTTCCCCTCATATTGTATGCGTAACACTACAGACAAGCAATGTAAATGCTTAATGCCCACAGACAACTCTCCAGTATCTTAAATTACACATAAATTTCCAATCTGCATCAATGCATGGAGTTTTCACATCAGAAGTTTTCCATATTAACTAAATTACAAATATACTATATATATATATATGTTTATAATGTGCACATGTGCATTTGTGAAATATGTATGTGAAGATATACAATAATATTGCATAGATATTATATATCATGCATGTAAACATTCATTTGTGAAAGTTTGAATGAAATTTAAAATTTAATGAGCCTGGTTTAGGGATCATAAATATTTATAATGAAATAAACTTACCATTCAAGTGCTATTAAACACATTTAATGCTAAATAATTTACTGAAATACAAATATTTGATAGAAGAATGTCTTTACCACAGACTTTAGACATTCCTTTAGAGTACAGTTTTTAAAGATTAAACATGAATTTACAGGGGCATACGCTATCTTTGGATTTATTTATACAAAGTGATAGGATCTTAGGGGCTATTATTCTCTTAATCTCTTACTCCTAAAAATTCAGAGCACTGTTTTACTCATTTCTATTAACCTCTGACAGTCAATTTCTTCACAATGTATATCAGTTTTTGCTTAACAATATCTGTAGGATTTATCCCTCCCACATGATTGCGATTACCCTCAACTAGGTCCTTATTCCATAAATTTCTACAACCAAACATGCTTCCTTTCTTGTCTTCAGAGCTGTAACTAGAAATTTGGATGTGCCACCAGCCCCAAAATGTATAAGTACTCATATTATTAACCTGATTTCTCATTGTGTCCTTAGAAATTTATCTACAATTAGCATTCTGAAATCTTGGTCATGTTAGTAATTACTTTTCTTTCTCATTCTCATATTGGATGTGAGGAAAAGAAAATAATTGAATATCCCTGGTTTATTCACTTTTCTATCCATATAACTTGGAGTTTTTATACACATACCCCCCAAAATTATTTAATTTTTTCATTATTTAATAACCTATGATATTTTGGGTACACTCCCCTTTCCTGATACTCTGGTAATGGGGCTTAGTCTGTAGAGAATCCAGGGGAATAGCCATAAACCAGGCTAAGGGAGTGGCTGCTTCTTTCTTCCTTACTCACAACATTCTATTTCAACCATAAGATTTTAGAAAACTATTACAAATCATCTTATTTTACACAAGATTCTACATCTTTTCATAATTTGGTGATTGAGAATTATGGCCTATGTTAGCATAGTGGTCCTGACATTCAGTATAATTACAAAAGATAATGTAATCTGAATTAGGAAGACCTGTGTTTAATCCATTCTCTTTCATGTGTGAGCTGTGTACCTGAGAGCAAGTTAGTACACCTCTCTGAGCTTCAGTTTACTCATCTGAATAATGAGGTAACACTTGTAGAATCCAGTTTACTAGGCCATTGCAATTCTTATAAGAGGAACTGTATTAAAAGCACTTGGCAAAAACAAAACATTACATTAATACCATCATCATCATTCTTACTACCTGGGTCTCTTCTTTTTCAATCCTCATAGTTCAGATAGAAATGATGTCATGGGACAATCAATAGTCTGTTATTATTGCTTTATAAGTAATAGTCTGCATAGCTAGATAACATAATTGTGTTTTGGTACTCAAAAAACTATGCGCATATATGCATATATACACACATATGCATATAGATAGACAGACACATAGATGATAGATAGATAGATATCCTCACTACAACTTAAGTGGGAGATGGGAAAAACAGTTCTACGGTATGCATGCTTTTCTCATATGACTTTATCTGCTCAGCCAGTTTGAAAATCTTTCAATCAGTCAGTTTTCTAACATTTATTCAATGCCTACTCTGTGTCAAGTGCTATGATTTAAAAAAAAAAAAAAAGAAAAGGAAATCGGTCAGAAACAGGGAGCTTGGGGCAGCTAGATGGTGCAGTGAGTAGAGCACCTACCCTGGACCTGAGTTCAAATCTAGCCTTAGACACTTGACACACTTACTAGCTGTGTGAGTGTTTCAACAATCCGGCTAGCAGCTGCTGTGGGGGGTGTAAAACCAACAATAACCAGTTCACAGAATGCTAAAGTCCCAGGTTGTTTTGATCTGCTTTACTAAGGAAAGCAACGTTAAGGAGTTAAGAATCTCAATTTAATCCAGCATACCAATATCATTCACTTAGTTCAGGAGCAAAAGCCAGCACCTGAACTTCAGAGCAAATACAAACAAATTACAAACATCAACAGACCAAATACAATTCATAGTTACCAAGAAAACCACCAACATCTGAGATCAGCCCTTACAGTGGCTGCCCAGAGTCCTGCACCTCCAGGAGTGAGAGCCTTAAGCAAATAGCTCTGTTCTCCCTTTTTATACAGTTTCAGACATCATCAAATGTCATCTGAGTGTCCAGAACTTAGACTCCTGTGATTGGCTCTGGTGTTATCACCTCCTTTCATTGGCCCCACCTGGAGCCCCACCAATTCACACACACATAGGCATAGCACCTAATAGATAAGGGTTTGGGCCTGGTGCTTAGCACCTAGTAAGACTCAATCAAAGACACTGAATTAATCAAAGGAAACAAAGGCCAAACTCTTCAAGGATCCTCAATACGGTGACATTGGGCAAGTCATTTAACCCCAATTGCCCTATCCTCCACCCTCCAAAAACAAAAAACAAAACCAGGGAGCTCACTTTTGTATCCATGTAGTTTGAAGATTTTATATACATGTATGTGTATATGTATACATATACACATAAATATAAATGTATGTATTTGAGATAACATTTATTTAAAATATTTGTTTTAATTCTTTAACAACCCATACTATGTGTGGAACATTATATGCAACAGTTTGGCTTATCATATTTATATGTTAGAGCACATTTTATTGTTTGAGCTATTTACTTGATAGGAAGCAGCTAGGTGGTTTAGTGGGTAGAGTTCTGGGCCTGTGGCCAGGAGGACTTGAGTTCAAATTGGGCCTGAGAAACTTACTAGCTGTGTGGCCCTGGACAAATCACTTAACCTTTGTTTGCTTTAATCCCCTGGAGAAGGACATGGCAAAACACTTCAGTATCTTTGACAAAAATATTCATAAATATTCAAGAATATTAAACGACTGCACAACAACAAAATTTACCTGAGAATTTATTCCAATATTCAAATATACAAGGAGTCTGTGATTTCAATGAAGTTGTGTATGTGTACGCACATGCATATATATATATATATATATATATATATATATATACATATATATATATACATGTACATACTACCTCATATATAATTGTTGTTCAGCCTTTTCAGTCATGACCAATTCTTTCTGATACCTTTTGGGGGCTTTCTTGGCAAAGATACTGGATTAGTTTGCCATTTCCTTCTCCAGTTCATTTTACAAATAAGGAAGCTGAGAAAAACTGAATTAAGTGACTTCCCAAGGTCACAGAGTTAGTAAGTGTCTGAGTCTAAATTTGAACTCAGATCTTCCTGACTCCAGACACTGTGCCAACAAGTTGCACACACACATACACACATATATAAATACATAGCTAGGTAGACAAAATCTTAATTCATGAGGATCGTTACTTGTTCTCCTATAAGTTCTCCATACAGAGAATATACTGAGAACCACTCATATTTTCTTTTAAAAGCTAGAAGATGCTAAGAATATGAAGATTGTACAATACATATTCCTAACATATTCTACCTAGTCATTTAACCAGATGAATTATTTGTGGTTTAAACATTTCTTTCATCTTCACACAATTTCATAATTCCTTTGATATCCTATGTTGTGCCCTGGTCTCAGGAACCATAAATCTCTCTATTCAACTTTAGGTGATCATTATTTTAAATTCTTTATGGAATGTAGTGTTCCCTGGTTCTCAGTCATTCAACAATAATTTGTGAAGTTATCAATGTATTTTCCTCTTATATTTGGGAAAAATATTGAAAATTTTCTCTAAAAAAAGATATTTTGTTTCATGTGGAAATTTTATCTTTACAAATTAAAGGGAAAATATTGTTTATTAAATAGACATGATAGAAAGACCTCTTTATTCCAATCAGCAACACAATTTTATATCCACAAAAGTAAACTGACTAGATTTAAAGTTGTGAATACAAATACATCTAAGAATTCTAGAACTCGGACAGTAGTTTTTTTCTTCACAATATTGTCTTAGGTTTCAACAGACTAATGAGAAGCTTGAGCACTAGACCCAGAAGAATCAGGCATACATTTTTCAATGGAATCAATATGGTGATTCATTTTTCTTGACTCTAGAAATTCTTTCCAATTGTTTTGTTTTTCTTGTCTTTCTTTTTCAATTAGAAGTTAGAAGCTAAAGAAAATAAATTATTGACAATTGAGAAAAGCCATTCATAATTTTAAATTAATAATAGTAATAAGTACATTATTAGCATATGATATAACATGGAATAATATAAGTAACCTGTATAGTTGATGTACATTTATATATAATATTTATTACATACCTATATAGATGATTGGGGGGGAAGTCAAAGTCATTAAATCAGTTGTACCTGTCAGAATTAAACCTTTTTAACAGAAAATATTAAAGGAAGAGAAATGAGATACATGATCAAAAAGATAAGTATGAGTAATTAATAATCCAAATTAACAGCAGAATGTTTTAATGAAATAATACAGAAATATAAAAGCAAACCTGGAAATTAAAATTCACAATGACCACAGTAGTCCAAAGGAAAGAAATACCTAACAGTATCTGATCTGCACTTAGATTGGTTGTATCAACTAAAGCCTTTATAAGAAAACAAATTTTAAACACCTTCTGAAAAGAGAGAGTGCGCATTTATGACTGATGGCATAGAACAAATCACGTCAAATATAGATATTAAGTTGGTTGGCTGAGTTAAAATGTTTTTCTTTGTTATGAGGGTGGTTTCACATGGAGGATATTTTTAGAACTGAATATGGAGATAAAATAAAGAAATAAATACATACATATATATATATATACACAACATACATGTATATGCATAAACATGCATATATTAGAAGTTTTAAGAAGAATGAAAAAGATATACTACAATGTGGTGGCTTAAATACACTTAACCCAATGTCAAGTTCCTTTCTTTGTAGGATCCAGAAGGGATCTTCCAGGAAGTCATTCAGTGTTCAATTGAAATACCCTGGTCAAAAGCATAGATGGTATGATTATGAATCAAAAAATTGAATATAATTAAAATTTCTGCCAATCGCTTCTTGTATTACTGGGGAGACTATTTTGACTTCTTTGGACTATGCCAAGAAATATGTGTTCCCATTATTACAGAGATGTTATTGGGATGATTAAAGAAATACATTTTATTTTACCAGGAAGTAAGGGCCTTATAGACAAGACATGTAATGAATCATGCAGGCCACTGAGGTCATGCTGAATGTAATGGATAAGTAAGTGGTCATTTACTTGAGGTCTCCTAGTGGCTTGAAAGAGCAAATGGCTATTTTAACAAGCAGGGCTTTCAGGTTCCCCACAGTTTTCAGTCAGATTCCAGAATGATCATTAGCTGTGCTTTGTGATTGCAAAAAGCATCAGAAAATCTTACATATTTTTAAAGTGCAGAAGGAAATCCCATTTAAAAAAAATAGAAAAGAAACCTCTAAAAACATTCTAGTACACATAGCCAATATATAGAGAGTCAAAGGGATATAGGGTCAGTAGGACACTGCAACATTTGAATCACTATTTTAGGTATTATATAAAACAATTGCCAATTCTCCTAGGAAATCCAATTTTTTTTCACCATGCAGGATATTGTTTTAGAATGCTAATCTTTAGAAAAAAGTATACAGATAATTAATGTGTGTGTACGTGTGTGTGTGTGTGTGTGTGTGTATGTAATGTGTATATCCATATGTATTCTTAGACTTCCAAAACAAAATTGGCTTACTTGCTCAAATATTAAATCTAAGAAAGCCAAAATGATATTGTAGATAGGGAACATTGCTTATTGAGTCAGAAAGGCCTAGATTCAAAATCTATCTTTGATGCATCAAGTTGAGTGACCCTGGGCAACTCAGTTCATCAATCAGAGCACCCAAATAACTCCTTATAAATAGTACCAGGAAAAAGAGTGTTAATATTTGGTGTCAAATGACTTGTGCCTGAATCCTAGCTATTTCATTCTGCTGAGTGAACTCGGGCAGGTCACTTAGGCACTTGAAGATTATCTTCCTCATCAGTAAAATCAATGGGATAGATTCAATGATCTCTCAGATCCTACCCACATCCAAATCTATAATCTTATTTTCAGAAAGCAGTTAGGTAGCACAGTATATAGCATGCTGGGTCTGGAATCAGGAAGCTCTGAGAAATCCAGCCTCAAATACTAATTGTGTGATGATAAGGAAGAAGAGGAGGAGGATGAAGAAAACAAGAGAATGAGAGGGTAGGAACAGTGGGGAGGGGCAGGGCAAGGGGAAAGAAAAACTTAATAAGTATTTTTTAATAATAGAAATTAGAATTAAAAAAGAACCTCTCCTTAGAAATCAAGGCCTTACATGGAGAAAACATAAGCTTCCCCCAACCTGAGAATATTTTGATTTTGTTTACTTCTTTAATGAATTAAGTTGCTACTTCAAGTGTCCTTCTATTCTATCTAGGTTCACCATACTAAGGATTATAGTGTACTTAGCCACATGCTTTCTCTGGCTTCCCTATGTCTTATACTTTCATGGGTAAGTTAAATTCACTCAAGGTTTCTTACATTCTACATTTTTTTCTAAAACTTAAATTGCCACATCAAGTATCCTTAAACACTCTTCTGTTGTCAAGAAACTATCAAATTAGATCTTTAGAAAAAATTATCAATTTAGATGTGTCCCTATTCTTCGGCAACCAGGAAAAAGAGCAAATCAGAAAACCAAATCAATGCTCACATTCATCCTCTCTATCTCAAAGGAGAACAGAAACATTGCAGACAAAGTCATTGATCATTCAAGAGTGAGTCTATGATTCCCTATATCTGACTGCCAAACCAGCCTCTTTCTCAATGTCATTCAATTCTGTTCCCTTTGCCATTCCATAGTGGGAAGGGAAAGAAAGAAACAAAAAAGCAAGCAAAGAAGGAAGGAAGGAAGGAAGGAAGGAAGGAAGGAAGGAAGGAAGGAAGGAAGGAAGGAAGGAAGGAAGGAGGGAAGGAGGGAAGGAAGGAGGGAGGAAAGAAGGGAGGAAAGGAGGGAAGGTAGGAGGGAGGGAAGGAGGGAGGAAAGGAAGGAAGGAAGCAAGGAAGAATACATCTGTACAGGTGATTTTGAATGTTCTCTTAAAGTAGCTTTCTCAGCAAACAGCTCTAGAAAGATGGAACATCATTTTGAAGAAGTCTGAAATGTGCACATTTTCCCTTTTGCATTGTTGGACTTCATAATCTTTCATAAATAACCAATTAAAGTTTTGTATGGACACTGAGATAAAAAAAGTCATAAATTTACTTCTTTACTTGAAATTTAGGTCCTGAGTAAACCATTGCTGAGGTAGACAGGGCCTTGGTCTTATTGAATTATATGCATTAAAATGCAGACTTTGACTAGCAGCCAGGGCTGTGTGGGAAATCCTTCCCCTAATAAACAAACAGGAGGAGGTTGAAAGCTCAGCCAGCTCCAGGATTTCTTTCTAAAGGTGAAGTTTTAATAGATATTTCTCTGGGTATTGACTTTCAGATTATAATGCTTTTACTTCAGTATGTTAACTTGTTGGACTTGGGGGTTGGGGAATGATACAGAGCAGAGGAAAATCAAACAACTGATGTCCTTCAGCTTCAGCTTTTTCCTTCCACAAGATAGCTCTTTTCAAAATAAAGCCTATATATTTTTCTAAATGAGAATTTTCTTTTTCTTTCTTTTTTCTGCCCCTGCTTTTGCCTCTGTACCATGATTGTCAGCCCAGCTGTTCTTGCCTTCCTGTGGGGAATGCAATAAGCTGCAATTAAATACAGGTGCTTAGTGACAGGGGTGCCCTAGCTCTACCAAACAATTGGAGACAACAAACACAAAAAACACAAACAAACCCAAAATGGCGAGACCTGATTTTACCTTCAGCTCATTGGAGCATGAGGTCTTTTTCTTGGTGTGAAAACAAGTGTCTGCATCTCATTAGAACCCTGCTTGCCTTCCTCCCTGGCTGACAGAAACAACAACAACAATACAACCACAACCACAACAACAACAAAAAGACCTGTAGCTCATTTACTGGTTCACTGGTACATAGGAAGAAAAGTAAAACAAATAAACAATGATGGAAATACCACTAGTCAGGATTAGTGAAGATATCAGGAAATCCTGGCATGTAAAGGGATAAATGGTAGTATCTCCTTTTAAGGGGCAGCCAAGTGATGCAGTGGATAGAATGCAGGGCACAGAGTCAGAAAGATCTGGGTTAAATCCTGCCTTAGACACTTACCATCCATGAGACTCTGGGCAACTCACTTAACCTCGTTCCTCATCTGGAGAAAGACATGTCAAACCACTCTAGTATCTTTTCCAAGAAAACCACAAATGGGGTCACAAAGAGTTGGAAATGACAGAAGTGACTGAATAAAAAAGAAAAACGTTTTAAAACCAAAGGGTAAGAAAATACATTTAAAAATATTATTCCTTCTTGATGGAAGTATAGCTATTTTCCTTGACTGATTTATCCATCAATTAATCTTATTTATGATTTTTAAGATAGTTTTCTATATCTATTCCAATACATGAATAATATGTAGACATCTATTCAGGTTCCAAATTTGTATGTGGAATTGATATGGATAGAGATATTTAAAGGTAAATATAAAGAGACATATTTTGACTTAAATAGGTCATTAGATCACTGTCGATTAGGCTGCCTTAATATAGATTCAACTTAATGCATTGAGTGAGATAGCCCTAACTCAGTTATCTTTATAAGTTAATCTGGTTTTAACATGCTCTTCAGAACATTAAGGACCCTGCTGAATTTCACTATAATCTGAATTAGAATTGAAACAATATCTTTCACAAAAATTGTTCTAGTCTCATAGTTTAATGTCATATTTAAATATAATTTTAAAGTGTTAAAATGTTTAATTTATCCACCTCTTAAAATATACACTATATATAAAATTATATACTATAAAATATAAACCCATCTTTTTTTAATTAAAAAAATTCTCTTTCCGAATTAGACCATCTTTCAAGCATCTGTTCCAGAAATTGGTTTCATCCTAACCCTCTGTTCAAACTACTGCTATTACTATGCAGAGTTGTTTTTTTTTACCTCTTCTCCAAAACTTAACTGATAAGTGTCAGAAATTCCACTGACTAGAAGTTGGGAGAAACAGATACTAGAGGAATATATATGCCCATGAGGCACTCCTTAAGCATCAAGCAATATTGGAGAATTTGAGTTGAGAACCTCTAGGATGGTATAACAATGGTCACATTATATGATAAATATGGCAGTGGCTACTATTTTCATATGCTAAAATTTAAATCAAAAAGGTCATCTTATAAATTGCAAAGCTTGATTTGTAACTATGGAGCAGGGTAACAGATTTTCAAAATGGGTAATAAAGATCCAAAGAGATCTAGTGTTATGCCACTTTTCGACCTATCATTTCAGAACTGATTTTAGCAATTAGAATGATAATTTCAAAGAAGATAATAATACTTTGTTTATGTATATGCTGTGATTTTTAATTTCCATTTATATTTGATATCATATTTTGATGCTAAATAGTTTCTGGTTTCTGCTTTATATTTATGACAAACTACCTAACATTTAATTTTTATTAAATCCTTTTTGATGTAGTAAAAAAGAATAAACAAAAGCCCATTTTCCAGAGATGCAATGTGACTGGTACCTATGGAATACCACAATCTCTAAAAATAAAAATTTTGGAGTCACGTGAAGGACAAAGGGGTGATATGATGACTACGAATATATGAAAGCAAATTAAAAATGAAGAATTCCAGAGACTTGGTGTTAGGTACATCTTTGGGCACCCACACAATTGTTTATATTTATGTGTGTGTATACATATATATTTCCGAGATCTTTTGACACTTTGTAGATACTGATGGAGTATAAAGGCCATCCCTACATAGTCACTTGATTTTTATAGAGGACTGACCCACTTCATTTTACACACATCCACATGCACATACACACACATTTCTGTGTGTCTGTGTATTATATGACTGGAAAATGAGTGGGGCCAGTTCTGTATAAAAATCAGATGAATGCCTATGGAGAACCCAGGTACTTCGTCAGTACCTACAGAGTATCAAGAAATCTAGACGAAGGTTCCCAGTATACTATTTGGATCTCTTATGGAGTATTTATGGGAGGAGAGGAACATGAGATGCACAGAATTGGAAGACATACATGGGATGTGATTTATCTTGTTAGATGGAGTATAAACACTTATGAAATCATGGATTCACAGCAGTGTAAAAAAAGATATAACAGCAAACCATTAATTCCTCCAAATCAACACAATATATATCATCTTCTAAAGATTCCTGTTAAATTTAGTGCACATTTAATACCATTATTTGTGACTATGTTATAACATTATTAGTTGGTGCATTAGTACATGGGACATCAGTTCAGAAAACTTATGCAAAAAATGTCATCTTTATCAGTCACTGTCAATGATATTAATTATCTTCTAGGGGAAAAATATACCTGATAGTTACATAAAAGATAAAATGTATGTCCCAAAAAATCCTGGAAGTTTTTCTATAATGAACTTTCCTTTTGCAAATCTGAAAATCAAGCAATATATTAGAAACATATTTCACAAAGTTCAGAGGGGGAAATAGAATTATCATTTAAATAACTTTTAAGAACTTGTTGGTAAAATAACATACTGATAAAACTGATAAGTACATCCTACAAAGATCTTGGCTTTGCCTATTTGTTTAGAGTAATTGTATCTTAAGTTCTTTACCAGAAAACTTCAACTTCTTCAGATACACATATGTAATGTACATTGTAGTCTAAATCTGTCACATTTAATATGGATTCTTTTACATGTGGATCTATAATCTCATTCATCCATGACCTTACATTCTATTTATTCCTACCTATATTCTTCTGAAACTTTGAACAGAGAATCCATCCGACATGTTAGAGGACTTTTTCTAGATCTTTCTATGGATACCAGTAAAGACCTTGAACAGCCCTCCCTTGAACGTATAGTTAATTCATCTTTTCTCATCACATATTTTCTTGACATTCCTCATGATCATTCTTACACAGAGATTACCATCAGTATTATAGTTTATTTATCCTTTGGCTCACTTACAATTATTTTTTTTAATTTTTCCAGATATATATCCAGATGAGCATATTTAATGGACAATCCATTAAATTACATGTCATAGCCTGGGCAATAACCACTTTTATCTTTTTTTCTTATGATTTATTAGTATGTGCTTACTTGAAAAATCATGCATCTCTTTAAGGAGGCTTTATAATATTTTAAAGATTAATGGAGTGAGCACAATATAATCATCAAACAGGAAAATCTGTGGGATTTCTCTCTATAGAGGCAATATTTTCCATTTGTACCTTGTATTGAACATCCTCCATGATAAATGATGAGTATATACCTTTACTTGGGGTATTTAATAGGCATTCAAAAGAACAATGTGGATGCATTTTAAGTGATCTTGAATGATCTCTTAATATTCACAAAATGCACTTTTTCAGAAGTTAACCTTTAGAACTAAACTTTGGCTTTTTTAGACAAATGCATTTTTTAATAACTAAAAAAAATCTGTGAGAGAGATCTTATATTTTCTGTACCCATTAGTTACTTAGAAATTTTTAAATATCTGGTTTGTAATAGAAAATGTTTTTGTTGAATATTGTTCTTTACCTCCTTATATTTTTATCAAAGAAAACCTCAATGCATATACACATAATTTACATAAATATTTGTAAATATGTAGAAAATCAGCATATGTATAATAATGATTGCAGTTCTTTCTATGAGTTTTTAGAATAAGAATATCTTCAGTGACTTTCTTTCACTTCTTTTTCTATCTTCCTTTTCTGAGATGTCTTTAAAATGATCCCCCAAGGATTTCAATATGGTGCCATCTATAGTATTTCTTCCTCTTTATGGATTGAGTTTGGTACTTTTATTTTGTTTTACTCTCTCACTTTTATTGATGTTTTCTGTTTCTTACATCGCCATAGTATCCCACATAACTCTCCTCCTTCCCCTCCCCAAAATTCAATTTGACCAATAGTAATTGTTTTGGAAGGAAAAACTCAGTTCAATGATTTAGGATTAGGGTTAGGATTTCTACATTGAGAAAGTTTGATTATATGTAAAGGAAGGTGGTCTAGCAATACCAGATTCAAACTATACTACAAAGCAGTATTCATCAAAACAATTGGGTACTGGAGAAGACATATTGTGGTTGATCGAGGAAATAGATTAAGGACACAATATAAAGAAGTAAATGACCAGAGTCATCTAGTTATGATAAAAAGCAAAGATCCAAGCTTTGGGAGCAAGAATTCTTTATCTGACAAAAACTGCTGAGAAAATCTGGAAAACTATCTGACAGGAACTAGGCATAGCCCCAAATCTCATACTGATACCAAGATAAGTTCAAAATAGGTATATAAATTAAGCATAAAAGATGATATCAGCCAATTAAGGGAAGATTGAAAAACTAACTTTCAAATGATAGAGAGGATCGCAAGGTAAAAAATGAAAAAAATATGATTATATTAAATTTAAAAGTTTTTGCAAAAATTAACCAATGCAGCCAAAATCAAAAGCAACATAGGAAATTAAGGGGAAAATATGGCAAGTTTCTCTGACAAAGATCTCATTTCTAATATACAGAAAACTGATTCAAATTTGTAAAAACAAATGATATATTGTCAAATTATGCCAACAGGCAGGTTTTTACAAGAAATCAAAGCTATGAATAGTCATATGAAAAATACTCAAAACCACTAATGCTTAGAGAAATTCAGATTAAAACAACTGCCTCTATTGGTGTCTGGGAAAGTGTGAGAGCAGTCTACTATCTAGAACCTGTGTAAGCGTGCCATAATGAAAGTGACATATAATACTGATGAATTTCTCTGGGCAATCAAATTTTGCCACAATTTTCCATAGCTCCTCATGACAGAAAGTATCAAAGGGCTTGGTTAGATCCATTAACATTATGTAGAACTCTCCTCTCCTCCTGGCATTTCAGTTGAGCAGCAAACACCATATTGACCATTCCTTAGCCCTGAAGCCAATCAGGCTCCTAGGTAGATTTCTATCTTCAGGGTGAAGGATCTGACATCTACAATAATAGGCATTGTTCTGAGATTGAGACACAATGGAAAAGTGGGATTCATGGGTTAAGCCCTACAAGGCACTGACAGGACAAAGCCTAGAACAGATATCTTGGAATCTTTGACTGATATGAAGACCACAGATTACAGAGAGAGACCAGATGAATATAAGGATAATTGAAAATCTAAAGTAAATAGAAAGAGAAGACTGATAACGAATATAGTAAAATATATCCTTTTTGGAAAGGGTTAAAAAAATCAACTTAAAAATACAGCCTATTGAACAAGACTAACTGAAGGGAAAATCTGCCTTAATGAGAAGAAATAGGAGTTGAAAGAAAAATGTAACCAGATAAAGCAAGAGAAGTGAACTGATAAACAAAACCTTAAAGGGAAAAGTGTCACAACTGAGAAGAGAGGATGAGGAGGAAAGGGAAGAGAGCCGATAGACACCAACAATTCAGAACTGAATTTTTTGTCAGCAGTATAGGCAAATTCCCGTAGTATTGACATTGGTGCTTTCAGATTTCAACCTCTGGCAGACATTTACTCTACAAGGGCTGTGAATAAGCTGGCTTTTGAGGCTTGAGGAAACTGACACAGCCTGATGGCAAGAGGGGTAGACCAGGGTGTAGTATACCTTTGAATGTAATTCTCTGTTATGTATTTGGGTCTGCTAGTGTGCTTTCACTGCCAGTAGTATGGAAGGTGGATAAGGTGTGCTGAATTAGCTCAGGATCAGAGAATGTCAGTTCCTCAAATTTTTTTAAACCTTCTTTTGGATTATGTATGTCGTAGCACATGGTAACTGCTGACATTGCTTTTGGCACATACTTTCTGTTTTGGAGAGTTTTCAGAGGCCCCAGTGATCAAAGAAAGTGTCTCATATGCTCTCTTGTTATTCTCATGACAGAGAAGTCTGAGTTGCTCTTAAGTGGTGTTCCAACCTGATTTATAGTACATTGGGATCTGGGGTGTCATTAATGATGAAAATTGGTTATTATACAAAAGTATACACATTTTTGTCTCCATAATATTTATTATGCTTCTGCAGTTTCATTTATGAACATTCTTGGGATAATGTTGCTCAGCTGAGTCTCTTGCCAAACTTTTTGCACACTTGTTTTCATTTATACCTCATTCTTCTGTTTGATGAGATAATACTATTAAGATTTCTCCCCCTTAACTTTCTCCCAAAAGAACAAGCACAGAGGATAGCCCTCTCACTTCATTGGTGTATGGAACCCTATAGAGAGCCTACTGTCTTTACCAATACAAGTTAGAACTTTCTTTGCAATGTATATTATTATTGAGTTGTTTAGAGCACTGAGAGGTTATATAACTTTTTGTGGCCACAGAAAGTATGCAACTGAGGCAAAATTTAACCCCATGTTTTGTCTTGTTTTATGTTTCATTTTGAGGCTGTCTCTCTACCCATTATGCAACACTGCCAAATAAGTATATATTATGAATAGGTACTGCTTTTGCCACTCATCTCTCTGTGCTTAGTAGGGATATCAAGTTTCTTCTGTCCTAAATATGAAGAGATAAAATGAACTTTCTCCATACACTGTCATCCCTTTAACGTATCATCTTATATTTCTTCTCTTTTTTTAAGCTAAACTAGCAAAAACTTTGTATTCACACTACCACCTCTTCCCTCTCATTCCTCTAGCCTATGGAACTTGGCTTCTAATATTGAGTATTACTAAACTGGAACAATTTTCTCCAAAGTTAACAGTGATCTTCTAATTGGCAAATCTTATTGTCTTCTTTAAATACTTTTTCTTCTCAAACTATCTGCTACATTTGATGCTGTTGAGCAATTTCTTCTAAATTCTCTCAATTCCTTGCACTTTTTTTGACTAATCTTTCCTGGTTTTTGACTAGTCTGTTAGTTCTCTTTTTACTTTCTTGACCATTCTTCACTATTTTTTTTCTCAACTTTAGTAGTAGTAGTAGTGTGGTGGTAATAGTAATGGTAGTAGTAGTGGTAGTGGCAGTGGTAGTGATAGTGGTAGTAGTAGTGGTAGTGATAGTAGTTGTAATAGTAGTAGTAGTCATTGTCGTCATCATCCTTCTTCTTCTTCTTCTTCTTCTTCTTCTTCTTCTTCTTCTTCTTCTTCTTCTTCTTCTTCTTCTTCTGCTTCTTCTTCTTCTTCTTCTTCTTCTTCTTCTCCTTCTTCCATATCACTCCCATTATCTATGTCAATTTTTCACAAGTTTCTTCCCCTAGGTCATTCTCTCTCTCTCTCTCTCTCTCTCTCTCTCTCTCTCTCTCTCTCTCTCTCTCTCTTTCTCTCTCTCTCTCTTTCTCTCTCTCTCTCTTTCTCTTCCCTCCAGTGGATATGTGGATAGTGGTCTAAGCCTAGAATCAAGAAGACCTGAATTCAAAACCAGCCTTAAACATTTCTTACATTGGTGATCCTATCTGCATCACTTTCCTGAATTGGAAAAGGGTGAAAATAATAGCACCTACCTCACAGGGTTATTTTCAGGATCAAATGAGCTAATACTGATAAAGTGCTGAGCACAGTGCCTTACACATAGCAGGCAATTAGTAAATGATTATTGCCTACCTCTTCCAATTGATCTTTTTCCCCTGAAACTTCTCTATCTCTTTTGAAGACCCCACCACTTATTCAGTCTGCAAGGCTTATAACCTTAGAATTATCTTCAGTGCCTGGAAAACTATAAAATAGTGTCACCTTCAGTGAAAATAGGAAAGTTTGAAATAGGAGTGCTTTGGTGCTTTCAATCTTATGGAAGAATATAATCATGATTTTCAAGCATCAGGTATAATCTTCAGGCTTATGGCATTTATTCATTTCATAAAATGTGTTTTCCATACACTTTGTCCATTCTCTTGTTGCTAACATCCATCAAAGTATATATTAATCAGTTTGTAAGATCTTTCCAAGTTGTTTGTACAATTTTTCAACTTGTTCATTATGTGGAGCAGATATTGGTATATAAGCATTATCTTGTTGCTGTTGATGATGGTGCTGGTGGTGGTGATGATGATGATGATGATGATGATGATGATGATATTAGGTTTTTTTGGGGGGGGCCTATACTCATAGTGAGTCATCCAAGATGAAATAATTAAATCTGTGTGGTAAATTGCTTAATAAGTTCTAGGTTCACTTCTTGCTTCTGATCTTTACTACTTTTGTGACTTTAGGAAAGTCTCAATTTCGTTATGTTCATTTTACATATCTATAAAATGAAGGATCTGGAATAGATAATCATTTTTGAAAGTATGGCCTATGAATCCCTGAGAGTCCCCAGGACGTTTTCAGCCAATCTGTAAGACTAAAACTATTTTCATAACAATGTTAATAATGTTTTAGAACTCTTCCAATTTCGATTCTATAACTCTAAGAATCATAATAAGCGTTGTTGAATTTCATTGGGTCCTTTATGTCTTCTGTTTTGGCTAAATGAGAGAATTTTCAATGCTGGCATAATTCATTTTTCTAGTGGTATGCCATTGTTAACCTTTGCACAAAATTTCATATTTACAATTACAATTAATTTAATGTTTATAGACTAAGAAAAGAAGAAAAAACTTTACTCCTAGAACTCCATCTCTTTTTTTTCTGCATTTTGAACCCTGTCTCTCTGGAAGGAAAAAACAACCCACGAAGGAATGAAATATCTTTTTTTTAAAATTTCAGGAGTTATCATAACCAAGACAGTACCACTAATAGGTGAATCAAATAGTAAGCAGCTCTTTTGGACTTAGCTTGATCAGTTCCTTGTTAGTCCTCAGTTTGTCCCAGGGAGATGTTAAAGCCATTCTAAGATAATAGGACACTAGGGGGGGGAAATGTAAGTTTAGTTTCATATTTAATAGCTAGGTTCCAAGGATGCTTGGTGTGCTTACAGCTCTATCAGAAACAAAAATACCTTCTTTACCTGACCGTATTCATGAAAATAGAAATATAAACAGAAGAATAAATCATTAATTTAGTAATTGTTTTCCCAGCTTAAGTATTAGCTGAAGTTTAAATTATAATATTAACTGTAATATTAACAGTCATATTCAAAACAATATTGCTGACATGAGTCCTTTACCAAAATATTTTTCCTGCAACCTAAGAGGATAGTTCTATTTTTCATTGACAGTAAAACTAATAAGAACTATTTCAAGGAATTGACATTTTATTTGTTTTTAAAAGGTCATCTTGAAATGCTTTCACTGCAACTTAAAAAAGGAAAAATGCTAATTACCATTTTAAACGAGAAATGGAAATTGTCACACAATACATTAGACTTCCCAATATACTGAAGCTTTAATCTGATTCACATGATAGCATAGTTGTGACCCTGCATTTGCAAAGGCTAAGCAAAATAAGGTCAAATTCCACCACTAGAGAGAATCTCAGAACTGAAAATAACCTTACAGACCATCTAATCAGCTAGTATCTCATTCAACCTTTATATGAACGAAATTCTCCTCCATTACACCCCTGAGAAACAGTTATAGAAGATTCAATAGAAGACTTCTTGTGAAGGATGTACTACCACCTGAAACAGCATTACCCTTACCAAATTAGCCATAAACAATTGTTAGGAATGTTTCCTCCATGCCATTGATACCTCTTTATTTGTACCTTCTAACCATCTCTTTGACTTCTTCCTCCTGAGACCAAGGAAAGCAAATCTCCCTCTACTACACGACATCTCTTTGGATATGTGAAGACAATTAACTTCTCTTATTCTCCAAGTTAAAATATACAATGAATTTGAATGTATCACATATTCCAGATCTTTTCCTACTGATTATTTTCCTCATCCATGGGTATAACAATGTTTCTGTCACCTAAGGGCCAGCTTAGCTGAGAGAAATATAACTCATTTCCAGAAGGATAGCCATCAGAGGAGGAAATATTATACCTTCTAAGATAGATTTTCCCTAAACATTTCCATGTATTTACCCTCAGAATTTCAGATTACTGAAAGAAGATAGAAAGATAGATAGATATATAGATTGATAGTAGAGAGATAGATAAATTGATAATACATAGACTTAGATATAAATATATAGACATACTTTGTTTTATTGTGCTTCTCCATGTTAATCTTTGTTGTTAGTATTGTAATTTTTGGGGGGTGCCATGAATTGAACCCTTATAAAGATGGGGAACTTAATCCATAATTCTGCATGTATTCTGATTGTTCCATTGACTGACCATCCCACCTCCCCACTCTCTTTGGGCCTCCTTATACCCTCAGACACAACAATATTGAAATTAGGCCAATTAATAGCTGTACTGTGGACTCTGAGTGTTCAAGCTATTCTAGGTGTTCACTGTTGTCTTATTTTAGGAACTTGCACCAGGTGCCCCAACTTTTAGCAACCATCACCCTGATAGCAGCCATCAACATTGAGGTGAGATTCTCTACCAGTAAAAACAGATTAAGACTCACTGAAGGCTCAGATGATGGGCAGAAGTTTTTAGCGATACATTATTTTTAATCAATGTATGTACTTTTTTTAAAAGACATGATATTATAACAAATAGTATTTCAAATTAGAAGGCCACAGTGTCATGTAAGCATATGATTTATATGCACTGGGAAATGAAAAAAAAATTCTTATGACTAGCCTTATTGTGACATTAGCTTTGTTGGGGTGATCTGGAAGTAAACCCATAATATCTCTGAGGTATGTCTGTAGAAATATACATACATACACATGGAAGCACCTATAGATATAGTTATAGGTCTGTATTTGTACATACATCCTATCCCTGCCTTTCATCTTTAGCAGGTAATAATTTAAACTTCATTGTTTATCTTACTTCTTTCAATATATAGATATAGATATGTAGGCTCCTCCTTTGATTTTTCAAGTAAAATTTATATTTAATTCTAATTGATATAAAATAGAATAGCTGCTTGTAGTTGGTGAATATCTCTTTTGACCTATTTTGATCTATTTTTGGTAGTTCTGCCTTTTTTTGCTTCCTCAAATTGTAAATATAAAGGAATCTCCAGGTAACACACTCCACTATTCTTCCACTGCCCTTTAATCTTTGCTTCCACCTCCTCCTTCTCACTTTGTTTTGACATTCAGATCACATATGCCACCCCTTAGATTAGTGGACCCAGAAGGGTAGGAGTTCAGTTACCTCTCTAGAACTGTTTCTTCTTTGTGATGAGAGCATTTTCATTTGAATGTACCTAATTATCCCAGAAAGATGATGTGCAAATATGATTTTATAGTGCTTGGAGCAACTCACAGCGAAGGCATTATGTAAATGTGAAATATTGAACTTATTACATTGTGTAAGGACTGGAAAGAATTTTGTCAACATCATTTGCAGACAACAGCTCATGGTGTTACCTCATATTAACAGTGCCACCTGTTGATTCAAATGGATGAAAATAAAATTGCAGAAACTCTCACTCTCACAACATTAAGGAATCACTGTTAGCAAAATCCAGGGAGACAGACCTCAAACCAATAATATCTGGCACCAAAAAAAGCAAAAAAAATACTACAAGTATTTTAGCAAGGAAGGGATGGGTATGGAGAATTGCTTAATTGCTCTACCAAACTGCCAGGTTACTAAGTGCCAGCAGATAGATAGCAGAGAGCATGCCAATACATTGCAATTTGGCCAGTGTGTAGTATATGTTTTCTGATATTTAAAAAATATAAATCTTGACTTATATTAAGAGTCATTAAAATCCATTGGCTTACACCATGTGGGAACATTTTTCTGGTGTAGTGGGGACCAGATGTTTCAATAAATTACCAAATTGGAACCAGCTTTATGAAAATTTTTGATTCAAATTTTTTTTCTTTCTGTGAATAAAATGACAATATTAAAAATTCTTGCTATTTTCTTTGCAAAAACAAAAATAAAACTAACTTGCTTTTCTGCCTGGACAACATTAAATTACAGGATTTGGGGAAAATCAGAAGAGAGAAATTTATATTCTAGGTAAATGTTACCGAATTCTTCTTTCTTCTTGTAATTACCAAGACATCTTTGAAAAGATTTCTACTTTGGCTCTTAATGATAGCTGAAATCTATAACTCTAAAAAAAGGTTTCTAAATGGAATAAAAAAAAACTTGACAGTCATCAGGCTATTATAAGGGTCAGTTAATCCTTTCACATAGCTTTCCCTACTTAGGAGAAAAACTAAAATCTGTTTTACTTATATATTTAAAAAAGGTGTGTGGGGGGAGGGGAGGAAGTCACCCATTAAGTAGGTTTCTGGAAGTAAACCCTACACTGTCTGCATTGCATTCTATCCATTTCAAGGGAGCTGACTTTTGTTATGCACAGTTCGAACTTCCCCAATGACTTATATATCTTGTCTCAAATTTTTCAGAACAGAGTGTTGCCTACTTTCATCTGTCAGATTCTACAGGGGATTTTTTTCCTATTCTATTCATGTGACTGCCTTAAATAAATTTTTAGATTCATAGCAATGAATACAAATGTAGAAATCATTGGTATTCATAGGAAGGAGACTGTCCAGAAAACAGGCACCTCAGATTTTGCTTAATCATTATAAAATAACTAATTAAAATCAACTCTCAATTGTATATACTTTGTAAAATTGCACATATTTCCACCCAAGCGCTGGCTTCCAATACTCAGATAATCAGAAGTTGGCTCTATAAATGATGGAGAACTTAGACCATTTATTTTGCAGCAATACCTGCTGATATTCCTTTGAATCCAGATTCCTCTGAAAGAAAGACAAAATTTTGAGACTGCAGTAGGGAAAATAATTAAATTGTTTTAGGTTGGGATAGGCATAGTATTACTTAATGGGGAAGAGGTTCATCACAACCTATATATGATATGTTAACTGGCTATCACAACAGACTGTCCATTGAGGTTTAGCTAGTATTGTGGAAAGAATATTGGCTTTAGGGTCTGATAACCTGAGTTCAAATACCACCTTAGCTCTTTACTAACATTATGAATATAAGGGAGTCTCCTCAAATGATAGGTCCTCAGTTTTCTCATCTATAAAATGAGGAAGTTGGGCTCTAAGACTCGTCAAATCCCTTGCAAATAATTGTTTTCCTGGCATTGAGTCTGCTCCTTTCCAATGAAGTCCATAGTTCTCCCTTTATCCAGCCTCCTCCTTTCCGATGAAGTCTTGAAACAACTGTGAAGTTCAATTCCTATGTCACATATCTTACTATCCTGTTTCAAAAGCAATAGTGCTTTTTTATTGCTTCTAGAATAAAATGCACGTTAATCAATTTGACATTTAAACACACCTACGATTTAGGCTTCCAAGTGAATATTCTTTCCCTAGATTACAGTCAAAGTGCCCTACTAGCTATCCCCCAAACATACATTCCATCTTCCTTTTTGGCCTATTTCAGCAAGCTGCATCACATGCTTAAAATTCATTTCCTTCTCACCTCAGCCTGTTAGACTCACCAACTTTTTTCAACGTTCAGCTCAGATCCTACCACCTAGGTGAAGCCTTACCTGATCCTTTAATTTATTGGTATTCTTTCTCTCCTACAGGTATCTCTCATTTGCTGATCTCAATAAATTTTGAATACTTCAGATACAATATAAAATCCTTGAGGACAAGGACTAATTAATTTTGTCTTTAGAATGTTAGCCCCTATCAAGGTATTTTGTTTATAGTTGGTCTCTTGTCCCACAGCTCCCAAAGAAATTATGAGTCCAGATGATTCCACAAGCAGCTCTATATCAAAATTCACATGTATTATATGAAACAAATAAATGTGCAAATACACTAATTTCTAATCACCTTATCTGTAATCATGAAAATGAAACATCATTTTATGGAAACATTTGTGGTCAAGCTACAAGAAACCTAAGTGTTTTGGAAGTTACCTCTCTTTTATTTTATAAATTAAGTTGAATGTCAGAAAGGGATCACAAGTTCTTTATGGAAAGCTGAAAGGGTTGTCAGACACCATCTGGCCCAATCCTCTTATTTTTACATATTGAGAAACTGAGACTCAGGAAGATTAGGTGACTTGCTCAAGGTCACACTGGTAGTAATCATTATAGATAGTATTTGAACCGAGGTCATTGTTTGATACCAGAGTCAGTTCTTTTTTACCTGTAACATGCAAACTCGTTATGGAAAATAAAGTATCTAAGTTAAAACACTTAATAAGTGGATGAATTGGATTGAATCCTTGACTTCTATGACTCCATTTCCATTGCTTTTGCCACAGAACCAAATTATTTATCCTACACTGTACAGTGTTATTTTAATTCATACCAAGTCAGTTTTTGTAAATAACAATAATAATTATGAAAAATAGCAGTAGCATCCCCAAGTTATTTCCAAATAATTAAAGATAATACTTATTGATGGAATATAAGGAAGTAAAAAAGAAAAGAATATTTAAATGATTTCTTAAGATAATATCCTAAACAATATAATGTAGAGATTAGAACAATGGATTAGTAAGAAAGAGATCTGGGTTCTAAGGTTGGTGTTGTGACCATCTCACTATCTTAAGGCATTCCCTTTCCTTTCCCTGGTCCTTAGTTATGCCAACATAATTTAAAGAACAGTAGATTGATAGGAGGTTTTAGTCTTTTCTGGGCCTGAGTTTCTTCATATGGATGAAGAGGTGAGATTCAAAAGACTCTAAAGTCCCTTCTGCTAAAATTTGATAAGATCATTTCTACTTGTTGTTAAGTCCACTCCTTTCCACAGAGAATATTCAAAAGCGAAGAAACACCTTACAACACAATGTGATTTCTATTAATGAAAATCCCTTTCCTCAACATTTCTAAATAAATACTAACTTTAATATTATGACCAAAATGCCTACAAAACACCTTCACAAGAACTAGAGCTTTGGAGGGCAGTAAAGTGATAGGGTAAGAATATTATCTCCCCAAAGTGTCTTGTGGCTGTGTATGTTTCCAATCTGGAAAATGCTTACTGATTCTAAATGAATCTAAAGTGTTTTCACGAAAATAAAAGCTTATAGGAATAAAATGGATATATTTTTCAGACTTCCACATGTTGACACTCTCAAAATATAACTCTCTTTGATTAATGCCACCTGAAAATTTTTGAATATTATTCCTGGTGTGTTTTTATTGTTATAGTATTTGTTTTTTAATCCATTCTTACTTCAGTAAAATTAAATCCATTTGAAAATACTCAAAACTGGCAGATCCTCTGTTAGGCTGAAGTTGGATCTGATTCAGCATTTCAGGGCTTCATTAATGAAAGAAATAAACATAAGACAATTAAAATACACTTATAAGCAACACAAATCGGTAAGGATCATCTGGGAAAACAATTGAAGAATTGTTCATTGCAGAGGGTAGACTTCCTAATATAGTGGAAAAGAAGCCAAATTAACACAAAAATAATTTCATAAAATAGATAAAAACTTAGTTTTTTTTTCTTCTTCCCTGCTCTTTGGAAAACTAATGGGAAGAGAGAGGGATAAAAATAAAGACGAACATTCCCGTTGCCATACCACTTCTCTTTTAAACTAATCTTAAATATTAAAACTCCTGGAAAAACATAAGAGTAGATGCATATATCAATTTTCTTCCATATTACATGAAACACAAGTATAGCAAGGGAAAATAACTCAGCTGGAATTATTATTTACTAATCAAAGATGTTTTTCAAGTCTATCTTTTTGGTTGGGGTTGTTCCATGACCCAAACATATTCTGAAGGGCTACCATATTGACATAAAAGTGTCCCTCAATCTGTTATTGCTTAAATATTTGAATATAAAAAATAAAAATGTAATAGGGTTTCCTTCTCATGAGATCTTAAAAGAGGTGTTTATTTAAAATATGCATCTATATTTCTGGGGTTTTTTTTTAGCTTTCCTTGATTCATTGTAATTTTCTACTATTCAGTCACACATATCTTTAAAAGAAATTGGACGGGTCATATTGTAACAGTGAAGGACAACATATGGGAAATCTTAGTGCTCATTTGATGTCCTCATCATATTGAGTGAATTCATGGAAGATCTCACCTTACTTTGGCCAGATATCTTGTAGAAAATATGAGCTTATAGAAGGACATCAATTAATAAGGTTTAAAAATGAATGAACAGATTAAAATATGGATAGTTGAAAGGAATGTTCATATCTAAGAAGTTGTACACCTATTAGAGGTATTGCTACATTTAGGAAGAATGAAGGAAGAGAGAGAAAGAGAGGCAGAGAGATATAGATACAGAGACGCAGAAAGAGACATTGTAAGACTGAAACAGAGACAGAGAGACAAAAGAGACAGAAAAAGAGACAGATAACAATGGTGATGATGATGAAGGAAGGAAGGAGGGAAGAAAGGAAGGAAAGAGAGAAGGAAGGAAGGAAAGAAGGAAAGAAAGAAGAAATGAAAAAATGAAGGCAGGAAGGAAGAAAAAGGAAGGCAGGAAGATAGAAAGCTAGGAAGGCAGGAAAGAGTTATAGAGAAAGGAAACAAAGAAAGAAGTAAGAAGGAATTTTCAAGTTAGTATGACTTTGTCAAAGCATAACATCACAAACCCTACAAGTTATTTTACTTATATTCCTAATAGAAAGCCTTTATTGCTAAAGGAAAAGAGGCTAGAATTATTTTGTTGAGATCTATTTTTTGGTTTTCTGATACTGGCAGTGAGCCCTGTGATGATGCTGTTTTTTGAGAGGTATTCTCATGATTGATGGTATCCATTGACATTGGGCAGAGAAATGGAGATGGCAGCAATCCAGTCCACTATAGCTTGAGTTTAGTTGATGAACCTGAGGAACCTGCTGAGCTTATGTAAATAAAAACTCAGAGAGGAGCCAGGGACAGTTCAGTGATTTCCTCTTTTTCATTAAGCCTGAGATAGGGTGGACAGTTTGCTACAGTCTGTTCAATGGTGGCACTAGGCTTGGGCATTTAAACATCACTGCAAAGCAACATTCAGAAGAACATTAGATTGAAATGACAAGACCCCGTGGTAAATTAGGTTAAGTCATAATGTGCCAACAAAGCTGCAGTATATATACATATATATATATACATATATGTATATATATATATATATATATATAAGCAAACATTGTAACTAAGTTGAAATATCCTTACATATGGCTTTTTTCTTGCATAAGCTATTTAATATAAGTGTGAGTCAGAGAAGACATAGTATAGAGGTATACATACACATATAACAAAAAGAATTGGAGGACAAATAATAGAGAATGAGGAAAGGACTTATTTGGAAAGAAGTACTTGAGCTGAAATTAAAGGGAATTAGATTTTCTAGGAGGCAGAAGTGAAGAGGGTAAACATTCCCTACCTAGTATACACAAAAACTCATAAAACCATGTCCTTCAATTTCAGTCAATTTTATCTACTGATAATGGCTTGTGACATATTCTGGACCCTGCTTGACTATGAAGTCAGAACAGAACCCTCGTTAAATGTCTTTTTTCTTAGATCTTGACATTAGTATTCACACTTGAGGAATACATGTTGTTTCTTGGTGGCCGACACCCTCGCCCATCTGTCATGATGGCATAATGCCCAATCCTTAATCAGTCAGATCATTTCTCTGGGGCAGGAGTAATGACTTTTCACTCCTTTAAATTTTTAAAGTGAATCCCATCCTCCCAAAGTTGCCAAATCATCAACAAATGAAATTTAAGTGGCTCGAATAATTAGCATCTCCATAGGATTCTGCACACCAAAATGTCTTGAAATGGGCCAGCAGAGATGAGTTTCCCCACTACAATTCCTTGAGAGATGTTTTTGTTCAGGACACCAAACCAGGGACTAGTATGGCCTAATTGTCATGGAGGCTTTAGTTATTTAGGCACTTTCTCACTGGGAAATTGGAAAAGACAACTCATTTGGCAGATGTTATCTGGCAGGTATTGGCCAAATCTCTACAAGAAATGTGAAGTGAAAAACTGAAGCAAGCATCCAAAAAACTGAACCACACCATATCACACCAAATGAAACAAAACTGATCAAGACCTTAATGATATCATACACACAAAATCATGATACTATCTATAATAATCCTCCACACCACAACCATCCCTCATCAACGTTAGCAATTGGATGATCTGAGAAGAACTTTATTTTTGCATGTGTGTGTCTGCAAAGGTAATGGAATCATCCAAAAAATTTATTAGCTCTCTTTAAAAATAGATATATGTTGCCAAACACATTTTAAGTGTAATTCACTTAAATTTTAATGTGGTAAATGTTTGCGAAGGAACCAGCATCTTTTGGTATATAAATGCTTCTATTTAGGGATATTTAAAAGCTTTGTTAATACTTTTAGGACTTTTAAAAAGGTGTACTGTGATCAACTTCCATTTTGTCACAATTTTCTGCGCTTCGGTGCCATGTTCCTACGTGGATATGTGCACCCAGGACAATTCTTCATGTGTAAGAAGGGATGATGCATTCAATAGGCAAACAAGACACATGTTCTCACTGCTTCCTCTGTACACCAAAGCTGGAAGAGAGATTGTATTAAAGAATTAACACATCTGTTTTGATTTAATCATTTACTCTGTCATGTCATGCCTTGATACATTGAGAAATGCTGGAAAGCATTGTCTCCTGAAAGATGAGGAGATAGAAATACTGGTATATCCAATCCCATGCTGGGTAATATCACCTAGAATATAAATTGCAATCAATGTGAATGGCATGTTCCATATTAAGGCAGACAATGTATGCTATTTTGAGACAGAAATCTACTTGATTGGTGAATTACTATGATCATGAATCTCCTGAATGTGAGCTGAGTTCTATACAACTGTTGTAAAACTGGATTTTATAATTTTATTTTCACTGTGGTTTTATTACTTGATTCCAAATAAGATTCATCAGAATTATCTTTTTCCTTCCCATTCCCACTACATACATACCATTGGTGCATATGTTGTAATCAGTTTGTTTTTGACTTGGTTGAAAGCCACTTTAGAAATCATATGGTGGGAAGGGGGGAAAGATGGCTGAGAGAAGCCAGGAAGTTTCCCGAGGTCTCCCCAGTTTCCCTCAGAAGCAAAATTTAAATAAAGCTTCTAAATGGATTCTGGAGTGAGAGAAGCTACAAAAAGATGTAGTGAAACAATTTTCTCACTTTTAATTTAGAAGGACTCTCACTTGGGAAAAAGGGGAGTGCAGCCCAGAGCAGACAGTTTCCTGAAAAGACAGCAGGAGGTTCTTGGAGCACAGATCAGCCACTGGGACCCATTGGTCCTGGCTCAGCAGGCTAGTGTCACAGCAAGCCAGCTGTGAGGCCTTCAGCCTTAGTACAGGGGGCAAACTGCCAGCTCTAGAAATCAGGCAGCAAGAGGAACAACTTGGCCAGGCCAACCCAGTGCAATGAGCAAGCTGCTAGCACCTGAGGCCCCAGCAAACAAAGCCAGTGACAAGGCCTCTGCCTCCCAGCCCAAGAAGGTTGGGAAAGTGCTCCCTGTGGCCCAAAAGCAAAGATCAACTTTAAAAGCAAGGAAAAAAGAAAAAATACGTGCAAGAGGCAAAAAGGAACATTGACCATAGAGAGTTTCAATGGTGACAGGGAAGATAAAAACACAAACTCACAAAAGAACAACATCGTCATTATGCCTACAAGGAAAATTTCCAGAAGAATATTAATTGGTTAGAGCTCAAAAAAGATTTTTAAAATTAAGTAAGAGACATAGAAGAAAAATTTGGAAAAGAAATGAGAGGTATGCAAAAGAGAGTCAACAACTTGGGAAAAGAAAGACAAAAATGACTGAAAAAAAATTCCTTAAAAATACAATTGGCCAAATAGGGGAAAAAATCACTGAAGAAACAACTTCTTAAAAAGTAGAATTGGCCAATAGGAAATGGAGGTACAAAAGCTAACTAAAGAAAATAATTCCCTGTAAGTTAGAATTGGATAAATGGAAGCTAAGGACTCTATAAGAAATAATCAGTCAAACAAAATCAAAATAATGAAAAAATAGAAGAAAATATAAAATACCTCATTGGAAAAACAAATGACATGGAAAATAGATCCAGAAGAGATAATTTAAGAATTATTGGACTACCTGAAGGCCATGATAAATTAAAGAGCCTGTATAACATCTTTCAAGAAACTATCAAGAAAAACTGCCCTGATAACCTAGAACCAGAGAGTAAAATAGTCATTGAAAGAATCCACCAATTACCTCCAGAAAAAGACCCCAAAATTAAAACTCCAAAGACTATTGAAGCCAAATTTCAGAATTATCAGGTTAAGAAGAAAATTCTGCCAGGAGCCAGAAAGAAAAAAAAATATTAAATATTGTGGGGCCACAGTCAGGATTACAGAGAATTTAGCAGCTTCTAAATTAAAGGGTCAGAGGGCTTAGAATATGATATTCTGGATGGCAAAGAAGCCGGGATTACAACCAGCGATCAACTACCCAACAAAACTAAGCATAATTTTTCAGGGCAAATGATGGACATTCAGTGAAATAGGAGACTTTCAGTCATTCCTGATGAAAAGACCAGAGTTGAACATTTCATCTTCAAATACATGACTCAAGGGAAGCATAAAAAGGTAAACAGGAAAGAAAAAGAAAACATGTTATTCAATAAGGTTAACCTCTTTACATCCCCATGCAGGAAGGTAATACTTGCAACTCTTGAGAACTATATCTTTATTGGGGCAGTTAGAAGAGGCATGCATAGACAGAGGGTATGGGCATAAGTTGATTTTGAGGTGATGATATAAAAAACATAAAGGTTGAAAAAAAAGATTGTACTGGGAGAAGAGAAAAGGGGAGGCAAAATGGAGTAAATTACATGACATGAAGAGGCAGAAAAAATCTATTACAGAAGAGGGAAAGAGGGGAGGGGTGAGCATTGTTTGAACCTAACTCTCATCAAATTTGGTTCAAATTGGGAATAACATACACACTCCGTGGGGCATAGAAATTTATGTTGCCTTATAGGAAAGTAGGAAGAGAAAGGGGAAAGAAAATAGAAGGGGTGGATAGAAGGGAACACAGAAGGGAGGACAAAGTAGTAGGGGAAAGGGGAAAGAAAAGAGAGTGGGGCAGATACAAGGAAGGGCAATTTGAGGGAGGTGGTGGTCAGAAGCAAAACCCTGATGAGGAGGGACAGAGTGAAATAAGAGAGAAAAATATGAACAGGAGTGGGGTGATGGGATGAAGGGAAAGACATAGTAATCATAACTGTGAATGTGAATGGGATGAATGTTTCCGTAAAATAGAAACAGATACCAAAACGGATAACAAAACCATAATCCTACATTATGTTGTTTACAAGAAACACATTTGAAGCTGAGATATATGCCTAATGAAAAGATAAAAGGCTGGAGAAGAATATAATATGCTTCAGCTGCAGTAAAAAAAAAAAAAAATTCAAGAGCAGCAATTCTGATCTCAGACAAAATAAAAAGCATAAATAGATCTAATTGAAAGAGATAAGGAAGAAAACTACCTCTTGCTAAAAGGTACCACAGACAATGAAGTAATATCAATATGAAAAATATGTACCAAGTGGTATATCATGCAAATTCTTAGAGAAGTTAAATGAGATTTGAGAGGAAGTAGACAGCAAACCTGTACTAGTGGGGATCTCAACTTCCTCCTCTCAAAAATAGATAGATCTAACTACAAAATAAACAGGGAAGGAGTTAAGGAGGTGAATCAAATTTTAGAAAAGTTGGAAATGGCAGACTTCAGGACAAAATTGAAAAGAGATAGAAAGGAATATACGTTTTTTTTCTCAATAGTAACTAGCATCTACACAAAATTGGCAATATATTAGGGCATAAAAACCACACAATCAAGTGAAGAAAGGCAGAAATATTAAGTGCATCCTTTACAGATCATGATACAATTAAACGTACATGTAATAAAGGGCTATGGAAAGATAGACTAAAAATTAATCAATAACTGAATAATATAATCCCAAAGAATGAGTGGGTCAAACAACAAATCATAGGAACAATCAATAATTTCATCAAAGAGAACAAAATAATGAGACAACATAACAAAACTTATACGACGGAATTGAAGCTGTTCTTAGGGGGCAATTTTATCTCAATTTTAGCTCTTATACAGCTTACATGAATAAAATAGAGAAAGAGGAGATCAATGATTTGGACATGCAACTGAAAAACCAGGGAAAGGCACAAATTAAAGATCCCCAATTATATACCAAATTAGAAATTGTAAAAATCAAAAGTGAGATTAATAAAATTGAAAGTAAGAAAACCAGATGGCGGCTGAACAGCAGGGACTAGTGTGAGCTCCCCACCGAGTCCCTCCAAAAAACCTATAAAACATGGCTCTGAACCAATTCTAGAACTGCAGAACCCAAAAAAGGGCAGAGGGAAGCAGGGCTCCAGCCCAGGACAGCCTGGATGGTCTCTGGGTGAGGTCTATCCCTCATGGAGCTGGGAGCAGAGTGGAGCAGAGCCCAGTGGGGGCAGCGCGGACCAACCAGACTAGGAGCCAGGTGGAGTGTGCCCTTGCGCCCTGAATAAGTGAGCTACAGCAGTTACCAAACTTCTCAACCCACAAACACCAAAGACAACAGAGAAGGTTAGTGGGAAAAGCTGCGAAGTGGAAGGAGTTTGTGGTTCGGCTACACTGAAGAAAACAACACCTTAAAAAATAGACTAACTCAAATGGCAAAAGAGCTCCAAAAAGCCAATGAGAAGAAGAATGCCTTGAAAGGCAGAATTACCCAAATGGAAAAGGAGGTCCAAAAGACCATTGAACAAAATACTACCTTAAAAATGAGATTGGAGCAAGTGGAAGCTAGTGACTTTATGAGAAATCAAGATATTACAAAACAGAACCAAAGGAATGAACAAATGGAAGACAATGTGAAATATCTCATTGGAAAAATCACTGACCTGAAAAATAGATCCAGGAGAGATAATTTAAAAATTATTGGACTACCTGAAAGTCATGATCAAAAAAAGAGCCTAGATATCATCTTTAAAGAAATCATCAAGGAGAACTTCCCTGATATTCTAGAGACATAGGGCAAAATAGAAATTGAAAGAATCCACAGATTGCCTCCTCAAATACATCCCAAAAAGAAATCTCCTAGGAATATTGTCACCAATTTCCAGAGCTCCCAGATCAAGGAGAAAATACTGAAAGCAGCCAGAAAGAAACAATTTGGGTATTGTGGAAACATAATCAGAATAACCCAAGATCTAGCAGCTTCTACATTAAGAGATCAAAGGGCTTGGAATACAATATTCCGGAGGTCAATGGAGCTAGGATTAAAACCTAGAATCACCTACCCAGCAAAACTGAGTATCTTGCTCCAAGGCAAAATATGGATTTTCAATAAAATAGAGGATTTTCAAGCTTTCTCAGTGAAAAGACCAGATCTGAACAGAAATTTTTACTTTTAAACATAAGAATCAAGAGAAGTATGAAAAGGTAATCAAGAAAAAGAAATTGCAAGGGACTTACTAAAGTGGAACTGTTTTGTTTACATTCCTACATAGAAAGATGATGTGTATGATTCATGAGACCTCAGTATTAGGGTAGCTGAAGGGAATATTCATATTATATATACATATATATACATATATATGTTTATGTGTATATATGTATATGTGAGTGTGTATGTATGTATATGTGAGTGTGTATGTTTGTATATATGTATGTGTAGAGAGAGAGAGAGAGACAGAGACAGAGACAGAGAGAGAGCGGGCACAGGGTGAGTTGAAGATGAAGGGAAGATATCTAAAAGAAATAAAATCAAATTAAGGGATGAGAGAGGAATATATTGAGAGAGGGAGATAGGGAGAGATAGAATGGGGTAAATTATCTTGCCTAAAACTGGCAAGAAAGAGCAGTTCTCTAGGAAGGGAAGAGAAGTCAGGTGAGAGGGAATGAGTGAATTTTGCTCTCATCAGATTTGACCTGAGGAGGGAATACCAAACATACTCAATTTGGTAACTTGCCCCACAGGAAAAAAGGAGGAAGAAGAAGATAAAAAAGGGGGGATGATAGAAGGGAGGGCAGATGGGGGTGGCGGTAATCAAAAACAAACACTTTTGAAAGGGGACAGGGTCAAGGGAGAAAATTCAATAAAGGGAGATAGGTTAGGAAGGAGCAAAATATAGTGAGTCTTTCACAACATGAGTATTGTGGAAGGGTTATACATAATGATACGCATGTGGCCTATGTTGAATTGCTTGACTTCTTAGGGAGGGTGGGTGGGAAGGGAAGAGGGGAGAGAATTTGGAACTCAAAGTTTTAAAAACAGATGTTCAAAAACAAAACAAAAAAAAAAGTTTTTGCATGCAACTAGAAAATAAGACACACAGGCAATGGGGCATAGAAATTTATCTTGCCCTACAAGAAAGGAAGGGAAAAGGGGATGGGAGGGGAGTGGGGTGACAGATGGGAGGGCTGACTGGGGAACAGGGCAACCAGAATATACGCCATCTTGGAGTGTGGGGGAGGGTAGAAATGGGCAGAAAATTTGTAATTCAAACTCTTGTGAAAATCAATGCTGAAAACTAAATATATTAAATAAAAAAGTGGAAAAAAGTAAGAAAACTATTGAACTAATAAATAAAACTAAGGACTGGTTTTATGAAAAAATACAATAGATAAATATTTTATTAATTTTATTTTTTTTAGAAAAGCAGAAAAATAAATTACCAGCATCAAAAATGAAAAAAAAATGTTGAATTCACCCACAATGAATAGAAAATTAAAACAATAATTGTAAGCTATTTTGCCCAACTGTATAACAATAATTCTGGCAATCTAAGTGCAATGGATGAATATTTACCAAAAGTATTAACTGAATTAACAACTACCTGAAGAGGAAATAAAGTACATATATAACCACATTTTAGAAAAAAAAACAGCAAGCCATCAGGGAACTCCTAAGGAAAAAAAAATTCCAGGGCAAGGTGAATTTACAAGTAAACTCTACCAAACTTTAGAGAACAATTCATTCCAATAATATGAACTATTTCCAAAAATAGGCAGAGTCCTACCTTTCTTTTTATGACATAAATATGCTGTCATATAATAAATAAACCAGGAAGGGCCAAAACAGAGAAGGAAAATTATAGACCAAATTCCCCCAATGGATATTGATGTAAAAATTGTTTTAATAAAATATTAGCAAAGAGATTACAGCAATGTATCAGCAGGATAACAAACCATGAGAAGATGAGATTTATACCAGAAATGCAGGGCTGATTCAATATTAGGAAAACTGTTAGCATAATTCACCATTTCAATAACAAAACTCATAGAAATCATTTCATTATCTCAATAGATGTAGAAAAAAGCTTTTCACACAGTATAGCACCTATTCCTATTAGAAACACCAGACAGCATAGGAATCAATGGAGTTTTCCTTAAAATGAAAAGCAGTAACTATCTAAGACCATTATTGAGCATTATATGTAATGGGGCTAAGCAAGAAGCTTTGCCATTAAGATTGGGGGTGAAGCAAAGATGGCCACTATCATCTCTTTATTTAATACTTTAAAGATATTGGAAGATTTAGAAGTGGCAATGAGAAAACAAAACTATCCCTCCTTCCAGATGGTATAAAGGTATACCTAGATAGTCCTAGAGAATCAATTAAAAATCTATTTGACATAATTAACAAATTTAACAAAGTTGCAGGATATAAAATAAATCCCCTTAAATCATCGGCATTTCTATATACTACCAACAGGGCCCCACATAAAGAGAAAGAAAGATAAATTCCACTTAAAATAACTGTAGACAATATGAAATATTTGGGAATTTACCTTCCAAGACTAATCCAGGAACCAAATATAAACATGATTTCAAAACACTTTTCACATAAATAAAGCCAGATCTAACTAATTAAAAAGAATTCAGTTGCTCATGGGTAGACCAAGCTAACATAATAAAAATGGTAATTCAACCTTAATTAATTTACTCATTCATTGCCATACCAATCAAATTGCCAAAAAATATTTTACAGAGCCAAAAAAATGACAAAATTCTTCTGCAAGAAGAAAAGGTCCAGATTAGCAAGGGAATTAATAAAAAAAGCAAAGTAAGGTGGCTTAGCTTTACCAAATACTAGAACAGTATTTAAAGTGAAAATCATCAAAACTATTTAGGTCTGGCTGAAAAAGAGTGGCAGATCAATGGAATAGGTTAGGTATATAAGTCCTAGCGGTCAATGACTTTAGTATTCTACTGTTTGATAACACCAAAGGTTCCAGGTTCTGGGATAAGAGCTCACTATTTGACAAAAACTGCTGGAAATGCTGGAAAATAGTATGGCAGAAACTAGAAACTAGGAATAGACCAACATCTTAAACTATATACCAAATTAATGTCAAAATGGGTACGTGATTGAGACATAAAGAGTGAAAACATAAGCAAATTAGGAGACATGGAATAGTTTACCTACCAGATCTATGGATAAGGGAATCATTTATGAACAAACAAGATATAGAATATTATGAAATGCAAAATGGATAATTTTGATTACATTAAATTAAAAAAAAGTTTTTGCAAAACAAAGCCAATGCAACCAAGATTAGAAGGCAAGCAGAAAGCTGAGAAACACTTTTTTGCAGTCAATGTTTCTGATAAAGTCCTCATTTCTAAAAGAGATACAGAATTGAGTCCACTTTATAAGAATACAAGTCATTCCCCAATTGATAAATGGTCAAGGGCAGGAACAGGCAGTATTCAGATGAAGAAATCAAAACTACTTACAGTCATATTTTTTAAAAATGCTCTAAATCACTATTGATTAAAGAAATGCAAATTAAAACAACTCTGAGGTACCACCTCACTCATTTGACCAGCTGATATAACAAAACAGTAAAATAATAAAATTTTGGACGATATGTGGGAAAAACTGGAACACTAATGCACGGTTGGTGGAGTTATGAACTGATTCAAGAGCAATTTGTAACTATGCCCAAAGGGCTATAGAAGTGTGCATACCCTTTGACATAGCAATATTGCTTCTACACCTATATTCCAAATAGATCATAAAATTCGAAAAATGTCCCAAATATACAAAAATATTTATAGCACCTCTTTCTGTGGTGGCAAAAAAAAAAATGAAAATTGAAGGGATGTCTATCAATTGGGGAATGGCTAAACAAGTTGTGGTATGTGGATGTAATGGAATACTATTGTTCTATAAAAAATCATGAGCAGGTAGATGTCAGGAAAACCTGGATAGACCTATATGAACTGATGGTGAATGAAGTGAGCAGAACCAGGAGAACATTTCACATACTAACAGCAACATTGTATGATGTTCAGCTTTGATAGATTTGGCTCTTCTCAGCAATACAGTGATCCAAGACAATTCCAAAATTCTTGTGATGGAAAATGCTAACTACATCCAGAGAAAGAACTATGTAGTCTGAATATATATCAAATTATAATTTCTATTTTTTATTTTTGTCTTTCTCATTTTTCTCCTTTTTGTTCTGATTTTTCTTTCACAACATCACTGATGTGGACATATGTTTAATATGATTGTACATGTATGAGATTAATCAGATTGCTTGCTATCTTGGGGAGTGTGGAGGGAGATAGTGTGGGAGAAAAAAATTTGGACCTCAAAATCTTATAAAAGTGAATGTTGTAAACTTTCTTTACATCTAATTGGAAAAAAAGATACTATTTAAAATAAAAGGAAATCAGATGTTCTACTTCTAGGTTCCAGGATAGAGATTTATATCAGCATCTGACAAATGGATACACAATCACTCCTCAACTTTTGCAAGGGTAAGATTCCTTAATGGTGCTATAACCAAAAATGTGAATGTTGACACATTGAATCTATGAGAAATAAGGTGTTATGTTCCCATGACAAACAAATCTGTAATCTTTTGCTAAAGATTGCAGAAAATACATTTTTACATACAAATCTTTTCAACAAAACATAATTCTGATAAATGTAATTTTCCCAAGACAGGTACCATGAAATAATTCATAACATGCCATACAAAAATTGGTAACATGGAAAACATTTTTCTTACTAGTAATTCCCTATAATTCTGTGACTTTTGTTTTAATAACTCAATTTTTAAAAATGTTTTTAATTAATATTCACTTTTCATGACACATGAAGTCTTCAGTAGCAACTGTACTATAAATATTGTACAGCAAATAAAATTCCTAAAATTAAAATATTTTTAAATTTTATTTTATTTTCAATTTATAAAATAAAATAAGCATTTACATAACTTAGTAGAATGATAAAAAAGATGACAGTATATGAAACTACAACTCTATTATGTACAATTTGCCATTCCTTTTAAATACATGACAAATTTGTTATGTATATTTCTTTTTTCCCTTCCACCCTCTGCTTTACAGATGGCTGCCATTAGACACAAATATACGTGTGTGTCCATCTATCTATCTATCTACATAATACATACATACATGTACACATATATATGTATGTCTGTAAAACCATTGTATACCTACTTCTGTTTATCAGTTCTTTCTCTTGAGGTAGATCATGCCTTCCTTCATATGCCCTCTGTGGTTAATTTGGTTATTTATAGCAGTCAAAACGACCTTGTCTCTCAAAGTTGTTCTTAAAACATTATTACCGTTACCATATACTACCGTCTCTTGGTTCTACTCATTTCACTCTTCCTTATTTCATGCAAATCTATCCATGCCCCCACCCCAAAAAATAAATCAACACGCTTATCATTTCTTATGGCAGAGTAGTATTCTATCACAATCACATACCGTGATTTTTTCAGCCATTCCCCAATTGACTAAGACATTTTTAACCTTAATCTTACCTTTCTAATGTGTCCAATGGTGGTGTGAGTACGTTATATTGTATACTACACTATTTTAAACCTCTCTCCCTTTTCTGCCCTCTGAAAAACAAGGGTGAGGCTGAGACCTCTTTGCTGTCAGAAGACTTTGAGACTAAGTCGCAACATCATGTCTGACACCCTATCCATCGTGGATGGTGGTATTTGAGATCCTGAAGGAGGCACCACCTTGAAATAATTCATCAGTGACATCTGCTTCCTGCATTGTTTGAGATCCTTCAGGGGCTCAGAGTATGAAAGCATTGCAGAGGCAAGTTGATGTTTAACCTTGAGGCTGCAATCGATGATGGGATTGTCAGCCTCAATGTCTCTAGCCAGCTGGTCTATTACCCCATAGCAGCTGCAGACATTCTAGCAAGGCATTTGTCTAACACTGTTATTTTTTCACTAAACTGTGTAAGTGATTTTGTACACTTGACATTAGTGTCCAAAAGACTTGTACTGTGCTGTGGGATAATAATTGCTACATGGAACTTGAGCTTAAAAGACAAACAATAAGAATATGCAATGAATGTATGGGGAGTTCTTTACAATGGCAGGTTGAACAAGACCATTGAAGCACCTATTAGAAGGAGACCAAACATTCCACAAACTTGCCTACATGGAGCCTTTCTTTTTCTTTTTTCTCTACTACACAGAGTCTCAAATGTGAGGGGTTGCAACATGGAAGTGAAAATGAAGTTACTAATAAAATCATGTCACCAAATTCAATGCACAAACATTGTGGATTAACTGTATCTTCAAAATTTTCTGAGATATTACATAATTTGACTTAAAATCTGGTACATGGAGTTATTATTAAACTACAATTGGAAAGTTTTTGAGTCTATCTAACCTACATCTTTGCTGTTACAATTTAAGATTATGCTCTCTATTGAGAGTAGAAGTGACCACTTCATTTTTAGCCTTGATGGAAGTCTTCTATGTCTCAAAATAGAAAGTAATTGCTTCAGCATCTTATTCTTTGCACCTCAAAGATAGAAGATATATCTTCATTTAAACAAATTATTTAATTCTTTATTTTCCTTTGTTTTTCACAAAACAGAACAAATTTTTAAACTGTTCACCCCATCTGATTTACTATGTCCAAATGTAATTTGTTGTATTTTATATACGAGTGAATAATATAATACATATATTCTGTGCAGATGCACATATATTTGGTATATGTGTATAGATACCAGAAGAGTTATTATATATTATATAATTACACATAATTTAAAATAGTAGATACAATGAAATATTTAAAATAATAGATATAATGAAAATATTATGTGAGCATGTTTGTGTATATACAGAGAGAAAGAGAGAGGGAGAGAGATGGGTATGGGTAGATAAATATTAGCCTTGATTGCAGCATCTCACTACAAACCACTGGAACAACTGTAGGAATCTAAAGCTGCTATCATTGAGCAGTATTCACTAGCATGTTAGTATTTTTTTTCCAGTTTGCCTTCTCAAGGTATTTTATACCCAGTAAGTACATCCAAGTGGTGAATGAAATTATCCCTGGACTCTTTGGGAACCTGGGCTAAGAAATATCACAACACATACATACATATGTTTGTATATGTCTGTGACACATACATAGTCAAAGACATGTATAAAATATACATATATCATAGACACATATGTATAATATGTGTGTATATGTGTATACATGTATATTGCATATATATGTTCATATGTATGAGAGAGAGAGGGAGAGAGAGACATGGGGCAGGGTTCTTGTGATTCTTCTTGCTTCTTTGCTTAGCGATATCTTCCTTCAAGTGAATCATCAGTTGATGGAGCAATACTAGTATATATAGATGTCTGGATAGCTATATCTTTCTAAATATAAAATAAATAGATATAAATGTTTACTTATTTACCTAATTGGAATAGTCTATTTTAATGTAGCCTTTCACTAAGTTGACTTAATGAAAAGTTATCAAGGTAGTTACTGTTCTATTTATGAAAATGTGTTTACTGCTTAAGTTATAGGCAAGGAAGTAAGAAAATATGGAAGCAAGTATATTCTTGACAGTCAGGAATACCAATTTAATTAAGTTTAGCTTAACTCATCAAGATTAATTTAGATTATGATATGTGTAAGATGAAGATTTAAAATACATTTATGGATAAAAAAAAAACACTGAATGTTGCAGGATGAACTGAGTCCTGATCCTATCTGCTGTTGGCTAGCTGTGTGACTACAGACTGGTCACAAAATTTCTGAGCCTTGGGTAGCACTCTTTAAAAATATATGTATTTTATTTTACCCAGTTACATGGAATCTTTAACACATGTTTTTTGAAATTTTGAGTTCCTAACTATCTCTCTTCCTCCTTCCCTTCACCCCCTTTGAGAAGGCAAGGAATTCATTATAGGTTATACATTTGTAGTCATCAAAATATCTGCCACTATTCATGTTGTAAAAAAATATGGAAAAAATCCTCAAGAAAGTTGAAAAAGTATGTTTCGATATGTATTCAGCCACCATCGGTTCTTTCTCTGGGTATAAATAGCAGTTTTTTATCATAGGTCCTTATAATTGTCTTAGATTATTTTAAAACTGAGAATAGCTAAATCATTCACAGCTGATGATCTTGTAATATTGCTGTTACTTTGTACATGGTATACTTTATTTTGCATCAGCTCATGTAAGTCTTTCCAGGCTTTTCTGAGAGCCTTCTGCTCATCCTCTCTTATACCTTAATAGTGTTTCATCATAATCACATACCACAATTTATTCAATCACTCCCCATTTAAGCACTATCCCCTCAGTTGCCTATTCTTTTCCCCTGGAAAAGGCTGCTATAAATTTGTACATATAGGTCCTTTTCCTGTTTTTTAAAAAAAAAAATCTCTTTTGGGATACAGACCTAGCAGCAGTATTGCTATGTCAAAGGGCATGCATGGTTTTATAATCCTTTGAGCATAGTCCAAAATTGCTCTATGGAATGGTTGAATCACTTCACCAGCAGTGTTGGAGCAACTCCACCAGCAGTGAATTAATATATCATTTTTCCCACATTCTGCTGACATTTCCCATTTTCCTTTTCTGTCCTATTAGGCAATCTAATAAGTATGAGGTAGTACCTCAGAATTGTTTTAGTTTACATTTCTCAAATCAATAGTGAATTAAAGCATTTCTTTCATATGGCTATAGATAGCTTTCATTACTTAGTATGAAAACTATTCATATCTTTTAATCTTTTTTTCAATTGGGGAATGGTTCTTATTTTTTATAGATTTGACTGAGTTCTCTATATGTTTGAGAAATGAGGCTTTTGTCAGAAAAACTTCAATTTTTTCACAGTTACTATTGCTGTCTATATTTCCCTCCATCCTATCCCCCCATTTATTCTATACTCTCTCTCTTTTCACCCTGTTCCTCCTTAAATGTGTTTTGCTTCTGACTACCACCTCCCTCAATCTGCCCTCCCTATTATCAAACACACACACACACACACACACACACACACACACATACACACACACACACACACACACACACACACACACACACACTTCCACTCCTACTATCCTGTAAGATACGATAGATTTCTATAGGCAATTGAGGGTGTATGTTATTCCCTCTTTGAACCAATACTGATGAGAGTAAGATTCACTCACACTCCCCTTCACTTTCCCCCGCTTGCCCTCCACTGTAGAAGCTTTTACTTTCTTCTTTTTTGTGAGATAATTTACCTCATTCTATCACTTTCTCCAAGTATATTCTTCTCTTACACCTTAATTTTATTTTTTTAGATATCATCCCTTCATATTCAGCACACACCTGTACCCTCTGTGTATATGTATGTATGTATGTCAATATTTATGTCTAAGTATCTATATCTACATCTATATCTATATTTCTATCAATCTATCCAAATTTTCTATTCATCTCTGGCTTTTCATCAAGAATGTATGAAAGTCCTCTATTTTGTCAAATATCCTTTTTTCCCCTGATGAATTATACTGTTTTGCTGGGTAGGTGATTCTTGGTTGTAATGTTAGCTCCTTTGTACTCTGGAATATGATATGCAATACTTTCATGAAGAGGGTGTGAAATATTGTGTTATCCTGCTTGCTCTATAATACTTGATTTTTTTTTATTTCTGGCTGCTAATATTTTTTATCCTATATTTTTAGGGTAATAATTTTCTAGGTTATAATATTACTGGATGTTTTCATTTTGGGGTCTCTTTCAGGAGGTGACTGATGAATTCTTTCAATTTCTATTTTACCCTCTGGTTCTAGAATATCAGTACAGCTTTCCTTGATAATTTTTGAAAGAAGATTTGTAGGCTCTTATTTTTGATCATGGCTTTCAGATAGTCCAATAATTTTCAAATTATTTTTGCTGGATCTATTTTCCTGGTCAGTTGTTTTTCCAATGAGATGTTTCACATTGTCTTCTATTTTCTTATTTTTTGGTTTCATTTTATTGTTTCTTGATTTCTTGATAAATCAGTAGTTTCAAGCTGCTTCATTCTAATTTTTAAGGATTTATTTTCTTCAGTGAGCTTTTGTACCTCCTTTTCCATTTGGCCAATTCCACTTCTCAAGGATTTATTGTCTTCAGTGAATTTTTATGCCTCTTTTTCCATTTGACCAATTCTGCTTTTTTTTAAAACATTCCTCTCCTTTTTGTCTTTTTGTGCCTCTTTTTACCATTTGGCCTAGTCTGTTTATTAAGGTCTCATTTTCTTCAGTTGTTTTATTGTATCTCCTTTACCAAAGTGTTTCATGATTTTATTGCATCATTTTCATCTCTCTTCGCAGTTTTCCCTCTTCCTCTCTTACTTGCTTTTCAAATCCATTTTGAATTCTTCCATGGCCTGAAACCAATTCCTTTTTTTTTTTCCTTAGAGGTTTTTGATGTAGGATCTTTGACTTTGTTATCTTATTCTGAGAGTGTGTTTTGATCTTCCTTGTTGTCATAATAACTATTTAGGGTCAATATTTCTTTTCTGTTATTTCCTCATTTTCCCAGCCTATTACTGGACTTTTAACTCTTTGTTAAAGTAAGGCTCTAGTTCCAGTGTACAGCAAACTATGTCCTAAGCATCAAGGGTTTCGTGCAGATATTTTCAGAGATACTTCCAGGGACCTATAAGTTTTCATTTCTTTCAAGTCTGTATGATCTAAAGAGAGGAGTTTACTACTCTCCTGGCTGGTGCTCTGGTGTATGAGTAACCACAGGCTCACTTTTCCTCCCTGGAACTGTGATGATGGTCCCTACTCCACTGTGCCTGTATGTTCTGGTGTGCTAGTGCTCCTCCACATGTGAAATTGCCATCCAGATCCTAATATCTACAAAACAACAGAGTCCTGCTTCAGTGCTATAAAAAGAGATCCC